>NC_091830.1:45597125-45849625 GCF_038994185.2 Dermacentor albipictus
CTCTCCACTGATTATCAACTTTCAATGCGCTACCTCGGCCCCACCGAAACCCTTTCCTCTTCTGCGCATTCCTCGACTCTGCTGAGATAATTATATAAGAAAAACCGATGGCGGTAGGCAATGGTTTTTTTTAGCCAAATAAAAGTCACCTTCTATAAACGAGGAGAGAGTTTATTGACTGGGCTCTTGAAACAACTTTGCGGGTGATCGCCTCCACTTGCGCCACTGGTTAACTTAAATCTGACGTTTAAGCAATCGGAATAAAATCAAAATGGAATAACATTACGTTACAGCGTCCCTGTATATATAGCTGAGATGAACAGGTATTTGAAACGGCCTCACTGCGTTTCTGCACTGTATTTCTTCATTCCACGGGCCTGACAACCATTAATTTTCTTGTTATGCATTAATCATTCGCAGAGGAATATTCGTAAATATTGAATATTGACTACTCGAACCGGGTACGAATCGAACGACAAAAAAAAAACGACAATTCCTCCTATCTGGTAGAGTTGTTCATTCAACCAATCGCGAACCAGTTATAGTCATTCAGGTAATCTTCGCTAAAGACCATTCCAGTAGCCGGCGAAACGTCAATTATATTTCGCGCTCGCCAATAATTATAAAAAATTTCTTCTTGCAGCAAAGCTTCAACGCTGTTAGACAAACGGCCTTCATGCACGGTGCTGCTGTGGCTGTCCTATAGGCGACCACAAACATCGCGTGCCTCAGCTAACTGCATGCCGATTGTATAGCCACGTTTGTCGTCACTTCGCGAGAAATTTCGCAAGCTATATACTTGACTTTGTTTGAGCACTCAACCCGCTAAGTCCAGCTTTGGTTCTTCAGCTAAGTATATAAACGGTGTTGGGGGTTCCATTTCCGGCCCACTGTGAAATAATTTACACACTTAAAAGTGAAAAAGGGTGTAAATATGTCTATAACTCACACCCTTAGGGTATCGGATATATAGACCACACCCCAAGGGTGTTAGTTAAAGACACATTTACTGCCTTTTTCACTTTTAAGGGTGTAAATTATTTTACAGTGCTGCGCGGATGGCCTCGTCCCGATGGCGATGGATGAACTGCGTCAGAGTCGTTTACTGGGGCATTAGGCTTAGCAAGGTCGCTAAGAGAAAGCTTTAGCCCGGGGCCAACCCCAGTTTCGCATCTTGAAGGGGCAGCGCAAGACGACGAAGACAAAAGGCAGGATGCGCACAGGACAGCGCTGAACTCGCAAGTCCAGTTTCGCAATTGAAATGCAGTAGAATTTCGGTAAACATAAATCTCCTAAACTGAATTACCGCTCAACCGGAACAGCAGCCCTGCGGTTGATTAATTTTACACTAGGTGAATGCAAACAAAGAAATAAAATAGTTCGTCAAAAGAAAGCGTTTTTTTTTTTTCAACGCAAGGTAAACGGAACTAACAGTATATTACCGAAAATGAAACTGAGTGCTCCCACATACCAGCAAAATTGCAGTCACTGTTCGCGTCTTTCCTTGTCGCTGTTTTCTCGCCAGCTCTGTCGCCAAGACGGCTTTTGCTGGCTTGTGTTTGTGGACTGGTGCCTTGGTTAGTTTATGGCTCTGTCATGGTCGTCGCTTCCTCTGGCTTCGTTGTGTTGACAATGTCGGTGAGCTGCGAGTTTGCTTGCAAGTTTTCCGATGGTGGCACAGAAGCGCCCTCACACGGTGCTCACATTGGATACGAAGATCAAAGTTAACCGATCGACTTCTAGAGTGATTATACTTCACTAAAACGGCGATTTTCTTTACTAAATTGCTTTGATATTTGTGATTATGCTTTGTTCTGCTAGCTGTTAAGTCGGCAGCGACATGGAACTAGAAACTTCGTAAGTAGAAGCTTGGTAACCCGATGTGCTACACCTATTGCCCGGCATTGGCAGTAATATATGTACCCGCTTTCAGAAGGGCGTATTGAGTATACCCTTGAGCTCGATCTATCAGTAAGCGGAAGTCCTGGTAAACGGAACTTATTTTCTTGGTCCTTCGGGGTTCCGTTTAACGTGACCACTGTACACGTATAAAAAGCAGGAGCGCTCCCACTAGGTGATCGCTAGACAGATTGGAATGAAATTTGTTACACTTGAGATTTAAGTTCAATTCCAGAAACTGCAGGAGGCACGCGAACCAAATTCACAAATCTCTTCTTTTGCAAGAGCGCTTGGCCAATGGCTGGTCGCCTTCGCAAATAATGCGTCCAGCCGCGGGATCGGTAGGAATTTTCTCTTAAGAACAATTTTCTTGTAAGAGCTTTCTGTGAATGTGCGGGTCCAGAATTTATATCTTGGACATCACATTCTTTACGAAGAAGTCGACGAAAATCGGTAAGCTTTAAAAAATGCATTACGAAGCCTACAAATGTGTAACTCTGCACCACAAACATATTTCCCATTCCGTACACCGGATCTGTAAAAGCACCTGAAGGGGACAAATGTGATGTATATTAATTCGCAGCTTATAGGTGAAACTGCTACACTACTTTTGAAGGTTTCGCAAAGTTCCTATACTCAAAAATTAGTGGTACATATATCAGAGTGGAGTATAATTAGATCAATTTTCTTCCCTGGAGATGTATAACTAGGTGCAGTTTACATAGTTGTGACGTAATTTTTGAATGCTGAGTGAGAGAGTAGGGGAGATAGAGAACTTGGTGCATCACTTTTTCTAGGTTTTTTAAAAGCAAGTTACATAAATGTATTGACGGCCTCAATAAGAAAGCTGTTTACTACAGCCGGTAAATTTTATCTGTTTCCTACTACATGCGACAAACCTCATCAAACTGTGTGTGTGGGGGGGAGGGGGGGCAATGGGTGCCGTGCAAAAATGATTTCTTCGTTCTCATGTGTTTAGATATATAGGAGCTCGCGCGCGGTGTACAGCTTTATCTTAAACGGGAACCCTGGTGCCAGCACCCGATGGCTTACTACTGCTGATCACGTGTTCGCGGTTTCGATTCCGTGCAGGTGCGACCGCAACCCGATGGGAGCGAGAACTCACAGATGCTCCTACAACCAGCTCTGCGTACACGGCAAAGAACCCCCGGGAGGTCAGAAACCAACCCGGACCACATCGAGTACGACGTATCACGTTAGATTTTATACCTCTCCGCAGAACGTTGAGTCCCGATCAATCAAAAGAACTCACAGGTGGTCAAAAATTAACCTGTCGTCTTCCGCTGGGCGTCTCTCGCGAGCCAGCTGTTGCCTTTTTGGACGTTAAATTCGACCAATCGATCACGGCCGTGTGCTTTCCCCGTACGTGTTCTTCGAAGATGAGCGCCGAGGAAGCTCTGTAAACGTCGAGAGCATTCGCAGAAAGTGGCTGTCTTGTTCCGTGTCTATCGTCTGCAATGCCAACATCTTGCGGTCGAGTATATAGAACCACCTGCGTCGCTTCGCGGCAGATTGAATGCCCGATAGTGACACTGCTTTGAGGCACGATGAACGATTCGTATAGAGCACATGTAGAACATATGCCGGAACCTTTAAGAGCGTTAGCTCTTACTCCACGTTTCTAGATTTGTTGGGTTCTGCTACCACCTCCCTTCGGCGTGAAATTTTCAGTCCGAGGAATTCAAGATGGCGGCCCCTATAGTAAATCGATATAGCAACCCAATTGGTGATTGATTTGTGACGTCAGTGATATATCCAAGATGGCCGCCAATTGATGACGTCACCGATAAATTTAAGATGGCGGCCCCCATAGCAAATGAATAGCAACCCAATTGGTTATTGGTGCCGTCACGTGACTGTGACGTCATAATCCAAGATGGCTGCCAAATTCTGGTGCCAATGATGACGTCGTAATCCAATATGGCGTATAGAAATGAATGCATGCGATTATGACGTTACAATCAAAGATGGCGGTGTAGTGGCGGCCTCTGAAATCGAAGGTGGCCGCCAAATGCGGGTACCAAAGATGACGTAACGGTCCAATATGGCGGACAGAGGTGGAACCACCTGATTATGACGTCATGTGACAAAATGGCGCCATAGCTGCGGTTTATAAAATCCAAGATGGCGGCTCGGTGTGACGCTATAGCCGAGGTGGTGGCCATTAAAATTAGTTCCATGTGTGAAACCGTGAGCGGGAGTGGCGTTTAGGCTCGAGGGAAAACAAATGCCTGGGGAAGCGATGTGCGCGAGTCGTGAAACCGCAGTGGACTGTGTTACGTTATCTGCAATGACGGATACAGTGTGAGTAGCACCATATCCCAAGAAAAAAGTGACATAACTGACTTTTTTTGTCTTAACGCGTTTTCTGAAGAAAAAAATTACTAACATTAGTTTTTACAGCTTACCTTTGCGTCAGAAATTGCACGCCAGGTGGCGAAATATGTCGAGGCGTGTTCGTGTCGCAGTACCGAGAGTGGTGGAGAGGAGAAAGCTGTCTTCTTAAAAGGTCAAGTTAAACAGCTGTGCTTGCCGGAGCGAATTGGAGCACACCCTAATCGCAAATCGCAGGCGTCATGCAGTGTAGCTTCTCTTAGGAGCAGGCTAATGTTCCATAAATCTACATATGCTAGCTTAACAGAGACATCAAGGCTGCCACAGTCCAGAGATTTTGGCAGGCATAGAGCGAAAATACCTTGAAGCAGGTGCAGTGGCATCTAGACTTTAGATAAATTCATGAGACTTCACTGAAACCTGGCTTCAAACCACGATTGCGATATGGTTTCCAAAGTAACTGGATAAAACGTTATCTAGTGGAACGCTGCTTTTCATTCGAAGTGGTCTGCCGTAAGTCATAGTAATAAAGCAACCTGTATAAATATATGCAACCCCACATTCTGCCGGAAGCGGAAGCGCAGTCATGCTCTGTTAATTAGCAAAAGGGCTATTGCGATTTCTGGTTCAAGTGGTTTCCGTCGATGTACAATCCTGCTGAAGCAATCGAAATGCTCTGTCGTCAACATGCATTTCTTTTTCAGATTTGTTTTGGATTCAGAGAACACACAGCATGCAGTGAGCCCTGCGTTACGTGCGAATTGAAGAAGTGTTTGGCCAAGCTGGTTCGAGCATTTCGCTTTTTATAGTATATTGAGTGAACTAGCTCTAACCAAACATTTACAGCAAATCATTCGCGTCGTTGCTGTAGTTACCGCCTTGTATAGTGATCGCTTGATTGATAACAATAACTGGGTGATTGAATACCCCGCTAAAATGTACCTCAGGGTTCACACCCCGAGCTACAACAACGTGTACTTGAACAGCGTAATACAGGATTAAGAGAACAGACAGCATGCAGTGAGCCCTGCGTTACGTGGGAATTGAAGAAGTGTTTGGCCAAGCTGTTTCGAGCATTTCGCATTTCCATTATATTGAATGAACTAGCACTAACCAAACATTTGCAGCAAATCATTCGCGTCGTTGCTGTAGTAACCGCCTCATATAGTGATCGCTTGATTGATAACAATAACCGGGTGATTGAATACCCCGCTAAAATATACCTCAGGGTTCACACCTCGAGCTGCGCCAACGTGTACTTGAACCGCGTACTACAGTGCCGCAAGTACACAAAGGCACTTTCACTTCGCTTTTATCATCGCATTCACCTGGAGTAGCGCCAGGCAAAGCTCTTTAGTTTTATTTTTAGAGGTACACAATAAAGAAACACTAAATCACCTTCAACTGGTAAATAGGCCCTTCCAAATATTTGTTGTTGTTTTTAAATCTGATAGTAACAGGTTAATTAGTAGACGGAAAAATGGAGGTCTAAGTTTCATTTTGAAAATATTTTTTCGTATTTCTGCCGTCGTGGCGCAGCAAAAGCTTTCTTAAATTTACTAAGCTCAATGTTTGGCTGTTAGAGAACAGAATGCAGTCCGTTTTTGTCCAAAAACATTAGCTAGCCACAAGCACACGCCGTCTAAATCTATGACGTCCATGCGTGCTGGTGCAGGGAGTTCAAAACGACGTCGTTACCGGTCTTTCGTTCTTGCCTCCCCCTCTCGCGGTAAGAGTGGTATTTCTGGCATTGCCGACGGGTAATTTACTAATACAGCTCAAGTTATTTATTGTCTTTAGTCATCCCTTTAAAAAAAGCCCCTGTCCCACTTCCCCTCTCTAAATAATTATGGAGCTTAAAGTTAAGTGCTCTGGAATGACACTGACTACCTCGTGTGGTGGGGGATTTGAATCTCAGTCACGCTCTGGCTATAAGAGATGCCGCATTGGAGAAGCTGTGGTTTTAATTTCTGCCATCTACCATCGGGGTGCCTGCAAGCACCCGTGGCTACAAGTAATAGAGCCCATTTTTCGCACTCTGCCCCCATCGGAACGCGGCGACCGCGTCCTGCAATCGAACCGTCGACCTCGCTGGCATGACGGCACACAGCCAGAGCGGCTGCGCGACCCATGCTTCGCTTCACGACCACGTGCCCCTATTGCGGGCACGGGCTATAAAACGACGAGCACCCGCTCCCGGTTCCGACGCTTCCTGCATCCACACATGCTGGTCGCTTCGAGCGACGTTAATTTTCGCGTGCCCGAGGTACACCTGCTCGTCGGTCTGCGGTATAGCAGCGAGGATCTTTGCCCGGGTGCTTCGACCGGCGTATTGCGGTATCACCGACAGATGCCCGCCGGTTCCCCAGCCTCGAAGATGGCGGCACGCCCGCCGAGCTTCTTGGGACCGAAACAAACAAAGTAAAACTTGTACATTAGAAGACAACGGTGGCCACTATGCCTTCTCGTCCCTGCGGGGGCCATCGATCGCCCCCTAGTGTATCGGCGGCGTGACCCCTCGCGTTCCAGTAGTGACCTCCGGTGTCCCTTGATGCCGAGCCTCGTATCACCATCGCTGCCCCCTCCTCCCCCCCCAACCCACCTACCACGCTGCAGTTTTGCGATGCACTGCTGAGAGTTGAGTCTTCTCCACGCGCGCGCCATTAGAAGGGGGAGGGGGAGACGGCGGCTACTGCCGCCTGCCGGTGCGTTTGGCGCTACCGTGGTGATCCCTTTGTCGATTAGATTCCTGGCTGCCGACCCCCCCCCCTCCTCCTCATCCTCTTCATATCGCCACCGCGGCCAGGGTATGTATGATGAGTACGCGCACTACCGGCGAGCACGCGCGGCATGCGTCGTCCGCGGGGTCGAACTGCCGGACGGTGGCGCTGGTGAAGCGAACCCCCGCCACTCGAGATTACGCCGCCGTATAGCGTTTGACAGGCTCTCTCTCTCTCGCTCTCGAATGATCGCTTGCGTAGTGGGTGTGTGCGCGAGGCGTGAGTGTATTTTAAAGAAAAGAATATCCCTGCTTCAGCGTGGAAGAGTGAGCGTCCGAGCCGTGTAATTAACGCGGCACGCGCGCGCGCGCGAGCTGGAGGCATGCGAGGCATGCGCGGTGGCACGGGGAGCGAGGAGACTGTCAAGAGCGCGCGCGTGCGCGTTTAACGACGGAAGAGAGCGGAAGCACAGCTCGCTGCACGGCAGGGGTTCGGTACCCGCACCGCGTTTTGTTTTTTGTTTTTCTTTTACACAGGCATGAATTTTATGGACTGTTTTTCTCGAGCTCGAAATGATGCATTGGCGTCCTTCGCCGGCCTCACCATCGCATCGTCATCATCATCATGTCGTCATGACAATGAGAAGTCAACAGCAACGGCAGGGTAGATCTATGTAGTAGACTGCTGAAATGTTCCGCCGATAGCGCAAGGCTGCCGTGCGTTGCTCGAGAGTGCACTGATGATCATGATGATGACGATGACGATGACGACGACGACGACGACGACGACCTCATATTACGGCTCATACCCACACTGGATAGGTGTACCGTCGCGCGTCATTTTCCTCGTTCTGCTGCCACCAGGAATCGGAAAAGGATGAAGTGCGTAACACTATTGTATAAAAGGCGGTCCGATAACGCGTATCCCAACAGTACCAGTCATAGAGTTCCTTACAATAATAAGAAACTCTATGGTACCAGCAACCGCATCCAACTGATTTACAACTTCCAAGAGGCCCCATCAATACGAGCAACCATTATGGGTACGACTAGGCGTGATAACAAGTGCATGCAACGAGTGAGTGAATGAGTAAAAACTTTATTGAATATAAATAAAATAATCAACGATGATTGTGGTCCCTATTCCAGGGCCCCGCTGGCACGAGCGGCTCAGCATCTGACAAAATTGCTACGAGTTCCAGTTGATACGAGCGGCCTTCTCAGATTGTATGGCCAGTCGTGCCAACAACCGCATCCAAGAAGCTTACAACAACCTTTCAACTGGTTCCAGCAGTCCGTGCAGCGCCATTTTAGACACTGCGGCTAGTTGCTGCCGTTTGCAAAGTAATGCTTATCTCCCTGTCAAGTTGTACCAGCAACTGCGTCCATAAAACGCTCCAGCTAATTTGGAACAGCTTCGAGCAAGTTCCAATAGTCACACTGGCTATTTTTTCAGCTTACGAAGTATACCCGTCAGAGGTTTTACGCCGGACTGCAGCGTGACCTTTGCACGAGGACTTTGCGATTTTCAACTCGGCTATCTCAAGCAAGTCGACGAAACGGCAAGATATGTGAAAGTGAACACAACGTTCGCTGAGCGCGCACACACACATCTCGACACACCTTACACATAATTGCGAGCGCGCGCACACTCACACCTCAGCGCAAGGCACACGTACGGAGCACACACACACGCAGGCACACACACACACTCACACATACACACGCACGTACAAGCAAGCAGGCACGGCGGGGGGTCAAATGAACTCTCCGGGGGCGTTCGATCACAACGCGCTCGTCAGCGCCGAGCAATTAAAAGCGCGCCGTCTGGCAAACAACGTCAACAAAAACGCCGACTCGCGCCGCTCGCGTCGCCAGCGAAACGTCCCCTAATAACACAGGTGGCAGCACCGTCGCATTCCCGGTAACGTCATTAACGCGCCGTGACATGGCGTTGCTGGAGCCTACGCTAGACACTACATCTGCAGCGAAAGGGCGCGCGCGGGGAGGGGGTTGAGGGGGTTGGAGAGATCCATAGGACCCGTGCCTTTTAATTAGGCGAGATATTACCGCCTCCAATTAACGACTGATCGAAGAAACGCCGCCCGGGATTACGCGATTCCCCGCGGTCCGCGAGGCTAGCGTGTACAGTGCGTGTGCGCTATGCTCATGCGGTGCCGCACCTTTTATTTCTCGTCCAAGAATGCAACGCGCGCGGCGTGTATGCACGAGGGACAACCCGTACGTGCTCCTTTGTTTTGCATACGAGAGGGCGCGTCGATCTTCTCGGGCGAAAGAAAAGAAATGAACGCGCATTCCACGGTCTTTCAGCAAAGGCGGAGTGATTAAATACCTTCTTCGCTCGCGTTGAGACGTACTCGGGCCTGTTTCTGAGCCCTGCCTAAAGCGCAAATGAAGATCCTAAGAAAGGAACAACGAGTAATTGTTCCCTGCATAACCCAAGGAATTAAGCAACGCGAGTACCCGTATGATGTCGCTCGGCTGGCAACACTGTGCCGAGTTGAACGCGTATAAAGCTGGAACGCAAGTGCCCAAAGCAAAGCCCAGGAGAGGTTAGACTACTTCGAATGCACCTAACTACACCACGTTTGGCGCTAAGTGCCCCCGATTACTTCGTTACGCGAATGACTTTCCTTTGTCGCAACGTGCAATTAAACTGCTCAGTGTTTCTTCGTGGACCTGCCGAGCGCTTGTTCCTCGCAGGGTTTATGCACACGGGCCCGCGTGCAGTGTATTTCACGAAGCGCATGTTGGTCGTGCATAGTTTCGGAATGAGGTACCGACCGTGATTATCCCCGTGGCACCGCCTCCTAAATTTATCTGGCCTGCTGCGAACTAAAATTAGAGAAGAGGCGAAGACAGAAGGAACGCATATGTGTAGTTGTATTGCAGACATATACATATATACGCCAGCCACTTCGTCATAGAAGCTGTACAACTGCTGTCCCTTGTGTGAGCTATTCAACGAGCCCGCATGCAGCTACCATGGTCAGTGAGATCTAGGAGAGTTCGCTTATAGAAAGATACGCGTTAAAAATGTATCTATGCAGATCCAACGCACGTGTTCGAATCTATATATGCGAAGTGAAGATTTAGTCAAGCGGCAAATTGAATGCTCCACAACTAACAGCGATGAGTACAACTTTGTTTACTTTCATCCCATGCGACATGTTCTAACGTAATGTTTTTTTTTAATGGTTATCCACCACAAAGGTCACAACTTCATCGTCATTAAATTTTTATGCTTATGCGCAACGTTGGCCAGACGCTACGGCTAAGTGCAAATCGGTGCGAACGTTCCACTCTGCACGAAACTGTGCTCTCTCTCTCTCCGCTCTCTCTCTCTCTTCATCCCCATACCCCCTTCTCCCAGTGCAGGGTAGCAAACCGGACGTGCGTCTAGTTAACCTCCCTGCCTTTCCTGTCTTATCTATCTATCTATCTATCTATCTATCTATCTATCTATCTATCTATCTATCTATCTATCTATCTATCTATCTATCTATCTATCTATCTATCTATCTATCTATCTATCTCAGGCTGATGCACAGTGTCGTTGGATGTACGCCCAGCGAAGTCGGGAGGACGAAGTCGATGTATGAGGCCTTTTGTTTAGTGTGCATGTGAAAGTGAGATATGCACTCATGTTTTCTCTCTCTCTCTTTCGCTTTCCCTCCGCACGTGTAACCAGACTGAGTCCGCTCAGTCTGGTTAACCTCCTGTCTTTCCTTCCTCCCTTCTCTCTCTCTTGTCGAGGGGAACAATGATGGTGACAGGTACAGAGAAAAGTACGACACTTATCAAGCTATATTTAGGGATTCCGTACCTCCTGTGTCACAGTGGGAGATACCCACTCTGGAGGAATCACCAAGAACGGGTAGACATCCATGTGCCACTGCAATGGCACATACCGAGCGACTGCATCGAAGAATACAAAGGAAATAAAAAAAAATCCGTTAAAATATAATTCGCCATTCCATTAACAGATCGATGTGCTCCGGAGATACCTGTGAGCCGAGATTATGCGTTCAGAATTTGTGTAGGAAGTTCTTTTTTTTCTGTTATGCAGAACAGAGGTGCGCATACCTAATTGGCAGGCATAAGGGCATGCAAAGGAGCTTCGCTTAAGTAAACGATAAAAAAATAATAAAACACAGACAAGTCTCCTAAAACATTTAAACTGCTACTTCTTAGCGAAGTATCAAGCACAATATTTCCGTGACAACATTTCCGCTGAAGAACAGATAACGCGTTCAATGCCTCAACATGGTGACCGCATTCCTGTTGCACCGAGAAGAAGCACTCATTTACCTACAGATTCAGCTTCATGTCAGAGAGCCTGCAGGATACCACAGTTAATCAGGAGCCATCTAAAACTAAGTCTCGAATTGCCCTTGCGTTCAGTCACGCAGTGAGTAAGTGAATCACTGAATGAGTCGTAACAGCCCAAGATGGCGGCGGTCATCAATCGAAAACATCGAATCGAATGGTCCGTTGTAGACTGCGTAGGGGAGGGGGGAATAAACTTTTATTGTAGAACCAGCACGTCATGATGGCCGGGCCGCACATTAGACACACATTAGGCGCAACCAAAATAATCATCATCGGCCTATTTTTATGTCCACTGCCAGGATAAAGGCCTCTACCAGCGATCTCCAATTAACCCTCCTCTCCCCCCCCCCCCCCCCACACACCCCCTGCCCCGTCTTGCGCTAGCCGATTCCAACTTGCGCCAGGAAATTTCCTAATTTCATCACCCCACCTACCTTTCTACCGTCCTCGAATGCGCTTGCCTTCCTTTGGCGCTCATTCTGTAACTCTAATGGTCCAGCGGTTATCTCCCCTACGCATTACATGGCTGCCCAATTCTTTTTTTTTCTCCTAATGTCAGCTATAATATCGGCTATCCCCGTTTACTCCCTAATCCACACCGCTCTCTTCTTGCCTCTTAAAGTTACGCCGAACATTTTTCTTCCCATCATTCTTTGCGTGGTCCTTAACTTCTTCTCGGGCTTCTTGTCAACCTCCAACTGCCCCATATGTTACTATAGACTGCAATGATTGTAAAATAGTAAAGCCCAAACCTCAACCAACTGTGCCTTCGAGGTCCGAATATGCCTGTGGTGCGCAGGCATTGCTTGTCACAACTGGAACCGCTCCTAATGGCCCACACACAGAAAGGTCTTGTAAAGGAAAGCCGCAATGGCGCGTTTGGGAAGGGAGTCGATACCGTGGGTGGTTGAACCGCTCCAGGGTGCGTGGGTGTGCGGCAGCGTCCGTTCCCACCAGATTCCACGGCAGCTATTTAGTCGTGGCGGCTCGGAAGCCCTGCCGGGGAGTTCGAGGTTATTTCGCTTTAGAAGAGGTCTAGTACCTCGGGGGTTCTTCATTACGACCTAATGATCGGACCCTTACGGTCCTTTCTTCAGCCATTGCTGCAACAGCACGATTGATGAGCAGCCCATGTTTGCCTTCCGGGAAGCGGCGGAAGAACAATAAGCCCGCGGTGCGGCGTCCATGTCTCTCTCTCAAGCACCTACATCTGTTCTGAACAGACGCTCAAACAAACCTCAGCAGCGGCTCTATTAGGGAAGGCCGGCGGGAGTGAATGGGCGCGGAAACCCAAAGGGCCACGTCTCCCGGAAAACACCCTCCCCAGACAAAGACGGCGCAACGCAGACGGCTTCTACAAAGCTGGCAGCAGACGACAAACGACCCGGTGCCTCGAGCTACGTAGCAGACGACGGCCTTAACTGTACAGCAAGCTGAAGGCTCGTCCATAATGGGGTCGAAGCGCGGCAGTACGTAATGAAGCATCTCGCGAGGAGGTGAGGGGCGCGCACCCGTCTTTTGGCGGGCACGCGGTGACACGTAGCCTTAAGTGATTGCCGATGACGCCGCGGCGTTCAGAAGCCAGTGTCACCCAGGCAAACAGAGCGCGCGCACGCGGGAGCAGAGATCGAGGAGCCAATTAGGGGGGTCGTAAAAGCACCACTACGTCCCATCTGCAGAAGGAGCGACGTGGGCCTACCGGGCACGCGAAACCCCCGCCGTCGTCGCTAGAGGCGCCGCTCGGAGCCGGCAGTTCCCTTTTGCGCACGGTAGGTACGCCCTAGTGAGGCAAAGAGAGATTGGGACAGTAATAGAAGCGGGCGGTGGGAAAGTGAGAGAGAAGAAAGGAGAAAGATGTCCCCGTGGGGACCGGTCCGTCTAACAGGGACCCGTTCGTGGAATAAGCAGAAAGGAAGGCGTGAGTCGGCCTGCCCGCTGAGTGGGGAGGGGGGGTGTAGACGTCGAGGGACGGTATGAGCCAAGTGCCCGGAGGGGAACAGACGAAGCCGTCGGTGTCGCCTGGATGTTCAGCGGCTGCAGATCCAGAGGAGAGCCTGCAGACGACGCAAGGAAGGCCGATGTCCCTCCTGCGCGTTTGGCGGCGCCTTCGTTCTGAAAGAAGCCGCGTCTTTTCTTGCTGTGTTCCCTAACGATGTTTTAGTCGGGAGGCGTTGAATAGCAGAGCTCTTGTCTTGGGGGGAAAACAGGCCCGTGCCGAGAGGAGGCGAACGGCCCTTTGGCGCCAAGGGGGGGCCGGGCGCTCCGTCTTGACCCCCAGCAAGAAAACACACCAGGTCGAGCGTTCTGAGCGCGGGTGATCCGTCTCGGTTCGACAGCTCCAAGGTAGGCGGCGCCGTTTCAAACGCGCTGGATGATCCGTCTCGGTTGCCTACTCACTTCGCATTTAGGGATCGCTTTCGGCAACGCGTGGGAACTCGAGGGAAATGTGAAAAAAGAATGGCGTACGCCGTGAACCCACTGTCATCTAGCAGGCTGGCAAAACGACGTCGTGCTGAAGGAGACCGCTTGCGTGGATTCTGAAGACGAGCGTGGTCGTACACGTTCTCGTTTTTGGTGAGACCGCGGTGGTCTACGGGGAGCAACGTGATCGATGCCTTCTGCATCTGCTTTACGAGGCGCTGTTTGGGCGACCGACAGAGTGCGCTACTGCCGCTAAACTAAGCGCGGGTGATTACGATGATGAAGTGAGCAGCACGGCTTTCGCCAGGGGTGAAAGAACTGCGTCCTTGGCTTCGCGGCCGGCGATCTGGTGATGAGCACCTGCGCTGTTTGAAGAGAGCTGTGATATCCCGAAGTTATCCTGACGGGGATTCAGACCTCTCCGTGCCCCATCAAAATGATGTTCTCTCTCTCACACACTACTAGGTGCTGCCGACAACACCATAACAGTCTTACTTTGTAAAATTTGTCCTGGTCCGGGGCCTATAACCAAGGAGAGCAGCAAATTGTAGACGGTGAGGCCGAATTTATCGACAACTCGAAGCACAGGGTCACTGAATGCGGAAAACTAGTTCTGCAGAAGCCTGCAACGTGGAGGAAGGTCCACGAAAGGTGACTGAAAGGTAGGTAAGTTTTCTAAAAATCTGGAGTTTTACGTGCCGAACCCGCGATATGATTATCAGGCACGCCGTAGTTGGAGACTCCGGGTTGACTTTTTGTCACCTCGGGATCTTTAAAGTGCACACGACTCACGGTGCGCGGGCGTCCTTTGCATTTCGCCCACTTCGAAATATGGCCGCCGCGGCAAGGATTCGAACCCGCGCCCTCGGGCTTATCAGCGAAACGCCCTAGCCACTACGTCACCACGGCGGGTAAATACCAGTTTGTAACGTCATTGATCACTGATTTATTGTTCGCTCTGCTCCAGAAAGAGAGAGAAATAGAAAAGGGGGAAAGGCAGGGAAGCTTAACCAGAAGGGAAAATCCAGTTTGCCACCCTGCGCTTGGGAGAGAAGGGAGGGGGGAAGTAAAGAGATAGTAACGAGAGAGACAGAGAGAGCACAGTCGGTCATTATTACCGTATATTATCTGCGCACAGTAGTAGCACCTGTAGCACTACAGCCGCTTGTGCAGGTCTGTTGTCTTTGAAATTGTAAGAGTGTCCTCCGTCAACCTACGCTGTAACGGCTTGTGAGATCGGCATTCCAAAACTGTTTTCTCTCTCAAAGGCCTTTGATGAAAGCGCGCTATCGCGATTGTGAGTGATCGTCTCAGTAAAGTGTAGCGAGGATAGTCACGGACAACGTGTCGAAAAGCCTCCCCTCTGCCACAGTCATCGCACGAGGCGTCATCAGCCCATCCGGTTCGGGAAACGAGGGATTTCGTAACTCTGCTCAAGGGTATCCACATGTGGGCTAGCTGATGAGTGACGACACACGATAGGGTAAGTCACAACCATACGAGCTACGGCCGACGACGAAAACAAGGAAAGCATAGCGGGAACTTAATTGCTAGGTTTGAATTAAATGTCGAAACAACAAGGTAAAGAGAACCGAAAGCGGACAAACAGATAACACTCCCAGGGCTCAACATGTACACAAATACAAAAGAAAGTGCATGAGGTGGTGGTCACAGCTGCAGCTTAATGGGTAAAGCAGCGGATGCGTATAGGGCGGAGGATGAGTGTTTGGGCTTCCACGTGTGGCAGTTGTCTTCATCTCCCCTTTAATTTACATTTACCTCGTTATTTCTGCATTCCATTCCATTATAGCCATTAACTTTCCTTGTGCTTTCTGTGGCTTTACTATTTGTTGCTGAGTGTGATTATGGCCAGCAAGAAGAAGAAAAAACGAGCCCCCAAATTCTTCTCGTCGAACAGTAAGCAATTATAGCCTTACACTACGTGATGTAGCACAACTCTCTTTATTAGTGAGTCCACACACAATCGACTGACATTTCACAGACAGATGCACACTGACACCGAGGCATCCTGGAAGCAGCAACAACAGTGGGGCAGTGACTGCGCGGCCGAGGAGCATCTAGAGCGGTTACAAAGCACAGCTCCTCCGCGCACAAAAAAACACTCGCAGTCAGCTTGGGCGAAGACTTCCTGGAAGCCGGTGACGCCTGATGGCTCTGGGACAAGGGGGCGACAGGCGCGCACGCGTCATCGCGTCTCCTCTGCACGAGCCATCGACAACCACCAATTCGTTACGTCATGTGCGGCGGCAGCCCACCAAGTGGCGGGGGGGGGGGGGGGGGGGGGACTTTTCCCGCCGTTCACATGGGGAGAGGCGGATGTTTTGCTAAAGATCATCCCCCAAACAGAAGAGAGTTAAAGGGACGCGAGGCGCAAAGACAGTGGCGCCCCCTGGGTCCTCGTAGGAAGTCCCGTCGCTTAACGAGGAGGCACAAAACTGCTGCGTAAGCTCTCTCTCTCTCTCTCTCTCTCTCTCTCTCTCTCTCTCTGTGTGTGTGTGTGTGTTCTTTGTTTTGTTCTTGCAGGGACGACGACATCGAGGGCACACGTCGTCATCTCGGTGGCACCGAGCGTCGCAGATCCACCGCACATCGGCCGGCAAAGGCACGCGACCGGGGGCGGCTTATGCGGGGCAGCTTAGCGGAGAGCTTACGGAGGACCTGAATCGGCGCCCACTGTTTACCCACGGGCCAGGAGCAGCCTGAAACCCGATACAGCGCAGCAGTCCCCCCTAGGGAGGATATATAGCGCTCGGCCGGTAGAGCTCGCCCCCCCCCCCCTCCACATTTCCACCCAACTCCCCACCCCCTTCGACCCCCTCTGCCATCGTCCGCGTAAGCGTTGAAGGGGGCGGTTTCTTCGCGTCGTATCCCAAAAATAGGCTTTCTAATGTGGCTGCCCTGCTTCGAAGGAGTCTTTAGAGAGCCGGGGAAAAATAAAGTCCCTAACCGTGCGCCGAAGTTTGGAACCTGCCGAAGGCCCTATACGTGCAGCCTATGTATCGCCCTGTGTTACATCACGCGGCAGTTGGATGCAGTGAAGAGGGAGTTGTCGATGCGCCGTGGTGAAGGCAATTAACCTGGCTCTGGCAGTCCATCCTGACTCTTCCATCGAGTGGCCTCCGTCATACTATTGAACTCCATCGTACTCCGTCACAAAAAAAATATATTAAGGGAGACAGTAGTTGTGCTTCGTCATGCCACAGTACTTAAATCACCCGACAAACGCACCTATCCTGCCTCACTGCCCTGTTCTCGCTGGCAGCATTTCCCTTTTGTACACCCAACCCCAATGGTGCACCTATCTGTTTTCCGGCATATGTTAAATTTTGTGGTAAGTGTTACACTATTGAAACACTGCGGATCGTCCGTACAGACTCTAGGTGTGCTTTCTATCCTATACTTCAAATCAAATCAAATCAAATCAGAGTTTATTTCAAATACATTTTTTGACAGATCTTGTTTGCTGGTCAATCTAAGCACATCGTGCTTGTTAGAAGACCATGCAGCAGGTGGTACAGCTTTCAATAGAGATATGAAACATGCAATTACCGTTCAAAATTATACAAATTCAAAGTAAAATATTCTAACACACAAAGATTAAATACTACGTTTTCCAGTCACGTAAGAATCCCCCAAAAAATCACATATTACAATAAACAGTTAAATACCACTTTCTCACATTTTTCATCATTTTACCTTTTGAAATGATATCATACATTGTTTCATCAAGTTCATTAAAAATATCAGGGACCTAATACTTTCTCGTTTTCTTTCCATAGCTTGTTAACACCCTTGGCTTAAAATACCTTTCTGTTTTTCGTAACGCAACATCTTTTTTTACCAATATTTTAAAATAATTTGAATAATGATAGCGTTACAACCACATATTTAAATAGCTCCTGTACTGGAAGTATTCCTAGAATGTTATACTTTTCTTTTCTGTCTGATTGTTCTAGTCCGGTTCCATAAGTTATGCTATTGACAATTCGCTTGACTACGCGATCAATCGCTTGCTTTCTATAGTCAGAACATGTACCATATATAACGTTATACCATATGTAATTAACGATCCTGCTAATGCCTTATATATAGTAACTCTTAGGTTGATAGGCATTTTCCCTCGCAGACAATACATCATGGCCGCGACAGCTCTTAGCTTTCCACAAACGTGTATGACATGGTTATTCCAGGTTAGATGCTGATAGAAAAAAAAACCTAAATACTTAACCACACGCTAAACCACACGATACTCCGTTGCATATTCCCTTTTCTATATTTTCCTGATTGCAGAAGCACTGGTATTGTGTACAAGTGACGCATTTCTTGCTCGAGCGCTGTATGTGCTCTTACCACATCGACTTTCCCGCGAGCCTTGTCAAACCCTTTTATTGGCTTTCTGACCGTGGTTGTCCTCAACATATTAGCCTTTCATGTTGGAATAAAGACTGATTTGAAAAAAAAATTAACAATAATGGAGTGGCATAAAGACCCCGGACAGCCCCCCATGTAGGGGGGGTCCTGCTTCTTTTTTCTATGTGTGTGTGTGTGTGTTTGTGTGTGTGCTTCATGTAAACATGCATTTACACATACCTAAAAGTTGGCAATTCAAGCCTCTTTGGTGACTGGTAAGAACCACCAAAACTATGATACTTTGATCATGCAGAGCAAACGCCGGCAATGCACTGGCAGGGCTTGAACAGCCTGCTGTTTTTACGACGAATGGACGTTTCTACGCGTATAATACATTTTTCTTGGGCGAGTTGGTGCTCGCCGAACGACCTGGTTCTTGTAGCGCGAGAACACCGGCGAGATTAGAGGAGTCCGTCTATCTCACTCCGCTTTAAATTTTCCGAACCTGCGACGCTACTTATGATTACGCAATATTCATTTTTCGATTACCTTTGACCTGATGTAAAAAGATAGCCGTCACGATTTTTAGGTAACTGAACATCTCCATTTCATTTTTCGTCCAATAATAAAAAAAAACGAGCGTACAGCTTCGCTGGAGGCTCAGCTTTCCCAAATTATAGTGCTGTGCTAAACTGAATGTCCTTCTTGTTCTTGAGAGTGAGTGAGTGAGTGAGTGAGTGAGTGAGTGAGTGAGTGAGTGAGTGAGTGAGTGAGTGAGTGAGTGAGTGAGTGAGTGAGTGAGTGAGTGAGTGAGTGAGTGAGTGAGTGAGTGAGTGAGTGAGTGAGTGAGTGAGTGAGTGAGTGAGTGAGTGAGTGAGTGAGTGAGTGAGTGAGTGAGTGAGTGAGTGAGTGAGTGAGTGAGTGAGTGAGTGAGTGAGTGAGTGAGTGAGGAGAGCGCAGAGTTGGGCTATTCGGTGCGTAGCCCAGGACAGAGAGATATTTAGTTACAGCTAATAGTTAAATATCTACACATCACTCTATATAGCGTGTCCCACGGGAAACAAATAGCGCACGCCTTGTGTATGTCTAGTTTTCTCACCTATCTTTAGCACTAGTTAAATGCGTCTCAATTTCTTAAGGCAGGAAAAGTGTGACAATCCAAAAGGTGCCAGAACAACCAGCACGAAAAAAATAAAATAAAAGCTAATGTTACTATACATACAGGAAAATGGCAATCAGAAATGATTAAGCAATGGAAACAAATGCACAAACGAACAAACAGCCCAAGAAATAGACAAAACGTCTCGATAAATAAACAAAATATACCACGTAATCACATCCCAGCCTTTGCCCACCTGCCCTCCTCTCCAAATCAATCCTGCCCTGCCCCGCCCGCTCCGTCTCCCGGAGCCATTCTCCGAACGCCAGAAAAAGATCGCCGCAACCACCGAGGGGCGTTCGAACTCTGGTCGACAGCTCCGAGGGGAAAAAAATAAAAAAAGAAGCACGCAGCACGTTGTTCGCCCAGCCTCCGCTGAGTCCAGGCCGCGATGAGCTCTTTTCCAACTCTTCCTGAATTACGCGGCGCGTTCATTCGAGCTGCACAGCCCTTGTCGGTGCGCGCCCGGGTTTTCTCGTGCGGTGATTCAATAACAAACAGATTCGCCTCTCTCTCTCTCTCCGGGGTTCTTTGAGGGAGCGCCGCTTCGCGTCAGATGGAGAAGCCGCGCCGGCCAGCCATTCCTTCGCCGTAGCCACGAGGTTTATCGGCTACCGAAAAACAATCATACCCACCCCGCCGCCATGTGGGTCATAGCCGTCCGTGGGCTCATTTGGAACCGCGAGCTCCCGACTCCACCCGTTGGCCCGCGACAATGACGTCACGGGGAGCGCGGCCGGCAGCAGAGTCGCGAAAGCGCTCGGTACGTATGACGTCACTGCGCGGCCATTGGAATGTTGAGAAACGCGCTCGTGAAAAGCTTGCGCGGCCCGTTTCAAGACGGCGGGCTAGTTTCTGTACCTTCGAGAGGCTATAAAACAAAGCGTTTGGATAAACGTACACCTTGTCCTTGGCCATATATACATATAGTTCAACGCCCATGCATGGATGGATGGATGGATGGATGCTATGAGCATCCCCTTTGGCACGTCACCTACCAAAACGAAACGCCACCTGCTGAAGTTTTCATTGGATTGCTTTCTCGTCCCAAAGTAATAAATGAGCCGCCAGGTACGCCTTGGTGGAGGGCTGCGGAATAAATTTGACCACGTCGGGGTTCTCGAGTTTACCCAAGTCTGGGTGAACGAGATTTTCGGGCACCTCGCTTCCGTCGGAATGCCACCTACGCCGACGAGAATCGAACCCTCGACGTCGTACTACTCAGCAGAGCGTCGCGTATAGCTACAAAGCCGCAGAGCGGCAAAAAGGGTGTATCCTGCCCACGTGTGCTGGATTGCAATATAACATGCAATGAATGTTGCTCAGGTTCCAACACATCTGTCTGAATACACTAAGTATGGACAGCTGGGCTAGTTGGTTATGATTAGCATTGTGAAACATAGTTCCAGCGCACAATTGAACAAGGACGAGGAGAGAACACGTCCGGCGTTCGTGTTGTCTTTCTCTCCTCGTCCTTGTTCAATTGTGCGCTGGAACTATGTTTGACAATGTCTGAATACAGATGCACGCTGCATTTATTTCCTTCCTT
Organism: Dermacentor albipictus; assembly: GCF_038994185.2. Lineage (NCBI taxonomy): Eukaryota > Metazoa > Arthropoda > Arachnida > Ixodida > Ixodidae > Dermacentor > Dermacentor albipictus. The sequence continues at coordinate 45,617,952 of NC_091830.1, forward strand.
TTTTCTTGCGACAGCCGTTATACGGATACTCCAGGCGCATTTCAGTCGTCGGCGTACGTCGCAGTAAGGTTTCGCATGAAGTCCAAGGGCGATAAAATCGTCGCCACGCGCCGTATGTGCGAGTGGAAGCGTGAGAGTGTGTGCCGGCGATCACGGCTCAATCTCGAGCACGCATGGAAGGAAAGCGGGGAGAAAGCTCGCCGTCTTCCGTCGCGCGCAAGGCTCTTGGGAAGGGGGCTTCGCCTTTCTCGCTTCGCCTTTCGGGCGAAGCTGCGATGTTGTTGTTTTTTGCGCACAAAAATCTGTTATGTTAACTCAGCGCCCATCACTTTATTATTACGAGGGTATAAGTATAAGATCTCGGTATACTTCTTCCTGGCTTAGGCGCAAGCAATGTTGACAAGTCAGTGAAATGCGTTATGGCTATCTTTATTTTTTTCCCTCATGGGATTGTTTCAATACATCTGCACAACTTGCTCGTAATGTGCACTTCATACGCATGAGCACGAACGGGAAACCCATCAGCCCTTGAACTTTAGACGTAGACTACATCTTTATTGCAGGGCAGCACTACCTCACTAAAGTTCACGTTAATGCGTAACTGCGTCTCTGCTCGTCTCAACGGTGCCGCCATAGATGGTAAGTGACCATCCAGTCGCACTAGCACACCGACGTCTGATGGGGCTACTAAGCTGGACACGGACTATAGACGTATGCGCTGCCGTTCAACTTCACGCAAACACTTAACTGCCAAACATGCAGTGCGTTTCCTTTGTCTCAGCTTTTGCCCAAGTTCACGCGGCACGTCAGTGAAAAACTGCAATCACCGCGAGTCGCTTTCGGTCACGGCCATTTGAGTCCGCGACGCATTATTGCAGATTGTCGGCCCTCCGTCCATCTCTTCCGCCGACGCCATCTTGTCCTGTCCCTCCGCTAGACAATGCAATGCGTCTCTCAAATCCGCGTAACTAGTCCGACCGCCGGCAGTCTTTAACGTTATACGTTTCGGCTAAAACTACTCCGGCTCACGCTCGGCGCTCGGAAATCACCCCGCGACAGACAGTCGTCCATCTCAAAGTTCGCAAAGCAAGGCCTCCCGGCGCGCAAAGGATTGCACGTAGGAAGTCCTACGTCACGAACTATAGCCGCGACACTCTTCGCTCCGCACAAACGATGGGCTTCTTTGTCGCTTGCGCCAGGCCGCTTCAGGGTTCCGTAGTCCTCAAAAGATTCCGCGCGACACGCACGACTCTTATCGCGCCATTAATTGCCAGCAGCGAGGGCTCGGAGACTGATTATCCGCCGCCCCGGTCGGGCGCAATAATCTGCGCCTGCACCCCGGCAACACAATGGCTGGCGTTCCGAAAAGGTGTCGTCTGCTTCCTCGCGTCGCGTACGCAGCAGACGACCCGGCGAGAATGGGCGACGCCATGACCCCCGCGTGCTGACCCTTGGCCTTAAAAGAAACTAAAGAGAAAAAAAGAAGAAAGCAAAAGCGCGCGGTGCTCCGATAACAGAAGCAGTCCGCCGCGCTGGTGCTCTGAGGTAGCCTCGGACGCGTTTCGTCGAGAATTAACAGCACAAAAAGACTAAATGAAAGGCAAGACGCGAACGAATTAAACGAAGAACGTCGCGGACGCGAGCGTGATCACGAAGGCGACCGGATATGCGCCGCCACCAGAGGTCGCTTTCTCGCAAAATGGCCGCGGCCATGTTGCGAGCGTTAACGACTTCCGCTATGGCCAGCAACGGGCTCGGCGCGTGTACAAATGCGACAGTGTAGAGCCGCTCGATTACATGTCTGCTACGAAACGACGGCGAAACTATACACACACCCAAAGACGCAAAGCAAAATGTATGGAGCTAGAATCGTGTTGCGACAGTTTGCTCCACTAAGTGCAGCGTGTATAGAGTTCAGGCGTCGTTTGTCGTCTGCTATTGCAGAAGGGCAGTTGGATGAGGTGGCGTAAGAATCGCCGCAGCGGGGTGTCATCACGAAGCCTTAAGCCTCGTAGCAGACGACGCGGCGGAACCTGCTTGCCGTCTGCACAGCGCTTCCCCGTAGCACGCGACGACTTGCAGGAGCATTCTTTGGGGTTGTTCGCGCGTGTAAGAGCGGCTCGAATTGCGGACAATTAAACAGCGTGTCCGCCATGTTTAAGAAAAAAGATGTACACCGTCTGCGCGGGCTCTTTATATATATATAACACCATGGATCTTTCGTGGGTCATGCGTGCGTGTGGTGATTTAGCCGCTAGAGGTCGCGCGTTATGTTTTTGTTCACGTGATTCCCCGCTGTAAAGTGCAGTAACGTTGTTATCAGGCCCGTTTAGAAGTAAATAGCTCATGAAATGGAGGCGTGTTCCTCTACTGATGCGGAAATAAATTTTCGTGGACATCTTTCTATAGCTACGGAAGGGGCCGTTTTGTCATCCGTGACCAGAAGGCCTCATCACGTTGGAGCTACTGGGGCCAACCTGCAATTGCTACATCGAAGTTAACCACATTATCATTAGGTTAACCATTTGTTTCGGTATCTTGTAATGAAATGCGAAGCTCCGTCTTTTTCGCGCAGGTTTTATTGGTGCGACTATAACACGTTTTTTTTTTTTCTTTCTTTTTTAATGCCAAAAGCTGTCATCGTAAGCCTCCTGTCATTGTTGCTGATAAGCCACGTGGTTAGGACGACAATTGGCAGCAAAAAAAAATTAAACAGTAGTTTCGCGAAGTAACTAAACTATGCCAATTACCATTGAATTGCTAACTTTATGACATATGTCATAATTGCCAAATTGAAATTTCCAAAATAGATTGGCGTTCCAGTTATCAGTTCCCCCAAAGTATGCCTCTAACAATTCACGACTATCTTAATTTAAACGCAGATGCATTTTTTTTTCGCATATTTTGGGGACGGATATCCCGAGTCTTACTATTTCGTCTAACCAGACTTGGCTTAATTTTCCCGTATACTCTGCTTAATTTTCCCTGCAGAAACAACTGCGCAACCAAATGAAACATTCCAGCAAAAGGGATCGTCAAGTGAAAGATAGAAGAACACGGAGAGAGGCTGCCCGTCGAACAGACGACAGGGAATGCCTTTTAATGACGATAATCGTGCGGTGGCGGCGGAAGCCTCCGGAAGGGGGCGCAGTGTGCCTACCCTCCTCAACCCCCCCCCCCCCCCCCCCCCCGCCCCCGCTGCTCGCCTGCAATATGGAGATAACGACAAACGAACGCCCGGGGTGCGCAGACGGGGAAGTTCGGGAGGGGGAGGGGCTACCGCGGGCACAAATGAAGGTTTGCATCCCCCCCTCCGCCACACACACACACACCTCCAAGAAATGCGCACACAGGTGGATAATGAATAGCGCCGGTGGGTCATTACGGTCCGGCCTATTCACGACGCGGCGACGCACAGACGCTGTGGATCGGAGCGATTCTTGTAACGCTCGATACCCACTGTGAGAAGGGCCGGTGTCTTTTTTTCTTTCTTTTTTTCGCCAGGGATTCATAAAAGAAGATAACGCATCAACGATCTGCGGTTTTAGGTGCCCAAAAATCCACGATATGATTGAGGCACGCCGCATGGATGTACTGCGGTTTAATTTTGCCCACCTGTAGTACTTTCTTTTAACGTGCACCCCAATCTCGGCGAACGAGCGTCTATGCATTTCGTCCCCGTCTAAAGTTGGGTCGCCGCGGCCCCTATCAAACCGCGACCTCGAGCTAAGCAGCCCAACGCCATAACCATTAAGCTATACCGCAGGGGGCGTACTTATAAGGAGGAGTATGAAGCCTCGCTGGATTAGCAGATTGCCCGGCTGGATTAGCAGATTGCCTGCCTGGAACAGTTAATGCGCTGATGCTGCGGTTCCCCTACACGAATTGCAGACAGGGTTCCGTGAAACCCCGGATTTCGTTGGAGCTCCTATGCTAAACCTCCTATTACAAATAATCGGGAACGAACAAGTAGTCTTTCTCAGCATCCACTGCACCAAATTTGGTCGGGATTGTTGCATTTAAGGTGTGTTAAAGTGCACTACCTGTACGAGGTGTCTACAGGATTCTATATAAAAAGGAAAGAAAATCACGGGGATTATGAAGAAGTAAGAGCGAAAGGGAAATGATAGAGGCGTATCATATTCGTAAGGACGGAGATAAATGTGTAAGCCCTCTCTCGCTTGGTTTGTCCGAAAGATAAATAGCTTTCTCGCATCAAAGATTATGGTGTTGCTGATTTTGCTGACGTATGTGTGGCTGATGCCTGCACTGGGAAAGGCATAAAATGGCTGCTGAACTTCAAATAAACTCCCGGTCGGCAGTCATGCAGCGCTTGTCTGTGGTATTTGTTCCTGCGAGTGTCCTTGTTTCTATCGCGCTGTTCACCCTCAGTTCGAAAGGAAGTTTATTTTCAGTATATGTAGGTTATTTTTTTTAGAAAAAGAATATGCTTGCAAATTGCAAAAGAAGATTATAAGACTCAAGTATCAAGTTCACAACTCGGGAACTAAGCCCATAGACGACGCCATCACGTTCGCCACTGAAATTCGTAGCGCATTTCTCATCGTGCGCTCTGGCGCGTTTCTACATTAAGGTCGGGCACCTCGAGCCTTTCGACGCGACACGGGCTATGGCTGAACAAACCTCCTTCTCTGCTGGGTACGCTGGCGTATAGGCTGAGAACTGTACAACAATTTACACCCTTAAAAGTGAAAAATGGAGTAAATGTGTCTATAACTCACACCATTGGGGTGTAATTTATACAACTTGCACCGTAAGTATGAGCTATGGACACATTTACATCCCTTTTCACTTTTAAGGGTGTAAATTACTGTGGAGCGTGAGGGACGGGTTCGTCACCTGAAACCCACATCGGGTATCTCGTCGTAATTCGCCATTTCGGCTTGCTGGCTTCCGACAACTTCACTGCCACCGATTCTCGCAGTGCGTCGGCTCTGCATAATTTATTAATTTTTGTACTGCTTTTAAAGGCTCGCAAAGCGCTTTGGCATTCCTCGGACGGACATCAGCGGGGCATCAATTATAGGAGAATGAGCCTATAACATCTATCGCCTGTCGAATGAATGTCTCATAGATTCGGGCTCACTGCTGATATGTCATAGAGGGGTGCCGGTGCAGCACCAGCCCTGTGTAAATAAATAAAAAAAAAATTATGCAGACCCAGTGCACATGTTAAATCAAATGCCACATAAATTCGCGCGTTTCATTCCTGCGTCTTGGGCGTAAAGGAAACTGGCGAGCATGCGCACCCGTGCACTACGTCACGTGACACACGCCACGTGACCGTGGCTCCAATGGTTAGAGCATTGGGCAGCCGTCCTGAGGAACCGAGTTCTGATCCCACCATAGGGCACGTAATTTTTTTTTCAAGTACGAACTATTCGGCAGGACGGCAGCAACACCCAATGCTGCCACCGTCAGGATATTCTGCGACTGTTCGCAAAGAAAGCTCGGCTTAAAATTCTTGCACCGTGTTTTCTAGCAAGGCTAGCTGCGAGCGGAGCTCTTGTCTGGTGCTGGAAAAGCACGCTGCTCTGAAGCATTGAAGGAATAAACGGCATAACAAACAGTTGTTAGTTAACGCTATGCTTCGTCCACCTGTTCTAAAAAAGTAGGAAAATAAAAAAAGGAAATCCTATTGCGGTGTTTTAACGTCCCGCAACAAAACATTACGAGCGAGGAAGTGGCTGAGGGTTCCAAATCATATATCGTGTTTATATGGGTGTTAATTTCACGTAACTTGAGCCAAACTTTTAAAATATGCTAATTCCACTTAGCTGCACAGAACCAAGGTAATGTTTGCCGTCGCTTGAAGATTAATTTTTTTCGTTCCGCGTAATTACATAATTGGTCTTCATTAATAAATCAATGAAATTCTCAAGTATTATATTTCGATGAAAAGTGTCAATGAGAAAATCGCGGAGCAACATGAAAATACTCCCGATACAGCTTTCTGTTGCTCAATACGTGCTACATAAATGCGTTTTTTTTTTTTTTCGAGCGTGAAAGAAGCACGCGAATACACGCGAATACACGCAAGATGCCTCACTGGAGCCAGTCGCGCGGCAATTTCGCGTCTTTATCTCGTTACATAGTACGTTATGAAGCGTTGTTTATTTAAATCACAAATGGGGCATTAGGAGCAAACAATCAGTTTCTTCGCGCCCAAAAGACTTTTCAGAGAGTACGCGTGATCGCTGTATAGCCTTTAAGGTATGACTACCTAAGCAACGTAGCATGCCTCACTATGCAAGTTCTCATCTTTTATGTCTCTGCTATGCCCACAGGGGTGAAAAACTACCGTACCTTTGCAACAATTCTATGTTTGATTTGGTGCAGTTCACGTCCTGAAACATTCGGAAAATGTTGGAAAAAATATTCGCATTTGCGAATAGTGAATATTCCATTCGAAGACCGAATCGAATAGGACACTATTTGATTCGTTACTCGAACGTTCCGAATGTCCGCACACCCCTAATATTGTCAGTTCCGAATATTCGAAAATAACGAGCAGTTCCTTTTCGAATGTGAATATAGTTAGTGCGCAATGTTCGATTCGTATTCGGAACTTGAAATATTCGCCCGCTCCTTGTCTCGAGGTTTGTGGAGTGTGAAGCTTGCACTTCGTACGGTTGGAGACAACACTTCCTTTTCTTTTGTTTTCTTCCTTTATCGGCCATTGTAGAGAACCCACATATAACGAATCGGCTTATGTGGATGCAGCCACCTGTACTGCATCCATATACACACATGTGCTCGTTAGCCGCTCTGCGCTCTACATAATCGCGTGACGCAACAGCGAGCGCTACCTAAATAGTCTCGCTGAATACGTCATCAAGCGCATCAATCCTTTAACAAAGCTAATGATTCTCCATATAATAATAATAACAATCATATTAATTCATATGATTCTATGATTCATAATAATAATTCACAATCATCGCCGATTGATTCTGCCCATTTTACAGTGGCATCAATTACACGGACACTCTACGCACATTTCAGCCATGCGTGTCGGCGTTGTCGTGATGTTCCGCAAAAAGGTCCGAGGTCGATAAAAACCGTCGCCGCGCGCCGTATGCTGCGCATGCGCGGGCGAAAGCGTGACGTCATAGAAAGTGACGAGCGCCCTCGCGTCTCGCGGAACCGCGCTTTTCGTTCTCGCCGCAAAGGTGGCGCACTGCAAATCCTCCACGGCGAGGGACACGAATCCGAGCGGCGTTCGACTCGGGTTGGAGGCAACTTCGCTCGCACTCCTGCGGTTTTTCTCGCAAAGAGAACGCGTTCGCGGCCCCTTTTTTCTTTCTTTTTTTATTTTTATTTATTTTCTTTTCGCTGCCGCTGCGTCGGCAGCGGTGCCTTTTTAGGCGCGAGAGGCCCTTTCTACAACCCGTCCCCGTATGCGGCCGCTAACCCTTCGCCGCCTAATGTTCGTGCTCGTTACAGCCCGCGTTCACACGGGCTCCTGGTCGCACCTCGTACTTCTGCTGCCTTCTGTACCGGGAATGCAGGGGCACGTCCGAGCAGGCATTCCCTATTTATTTTTTTGTAACTTGGCTTTGCCTTGCTTTTCAATAGCATCTTTCGTTATCTTTCATTTAATTTGCGTTTATTTTGGGGGGCGGGGGTGCATCTAAAGTTGTAAAAAAAATTTTTTGAAAGTTACTCGGCCAGCGAGCTATATTTTTTTTAGGAAAGCTGCAGCGAGATCACACTGGAGTAGCTCGACACAGGATTGACTGAGACCAGCTCCACTGTGAAATAATTTACAACCTTAATAGTGAGAAAGGTGTAAATGTATCTAACTCTCGCACATAGGGTGTTATTTATATAACTCAGACCCCAAGGGTGTGAGTTATAGACACATTTACGCCCTTTTTCACTCTTAAGCGTGTAAATTATTTCACAGTGTAGCCAGGGAATTGAGACCGGGGCATTTTGTTTATCCAGTTTTGGAGTCCCGAATTCCGCCACGTTTGGCGTATCGAACAACTCGGAGGAGAGACCACGTGACTGCCCCGAGGAGCTAATACTGTGGGCCTGTATCACAGCTGGCAAGATGGCGGATTTGACAACGTCCGGAATAATGACACCCCGCGGATTATACGCAAGTTACTAGACGGAATGTGGGACTATCGAGCCCGGTTAGTTCGGACCCTGTTACGCAAGGGTTGTTATCCTTCGACTCTGTTCACTTCCTATCGCCTGTCACAATGAGTGGTATTAGCTGGTGATAACCGAGCCACGGCTTCGTTCAACCCAGTGACGAAAGGCTAGTAAAATGGAAAACTGGAATAACCTGCAGGTTCCACATCGAGGGAAAACTGTTCGGTGATGGAAAAGAAAGACATCGCAGACTGTCAGCAGCTAAATGTGCCGGGTGTGTTCTTTCTTTCTTTACTCCTCTTTTATTCGTTTCTTCCTCTCAGTTTTGTTTCGTTTTTTTTTCTTCCTTGTATTTTTCTTTTTCGTCGTCATCATCATCTTTCTTTGCCCAGTTGAAAAAAAAAATCTAGCTTGTGAGAAGTGAAAGCCTAGCCTCCGTTGTTGAGTTCTCTCAGGAGCTCAAGTAGCTCTAGCACTCAGGAGCTCTAGCACAGCGCACAGTAAACCCTTCCCGTTTTTTTTTTTTTTTCATGGTCCCGGCGAGCGCTGCTACTGCTGACACTTCCCAGCTTCTCCCGTAGTAGTGCTCTTAGTGTGTTTTAGCCGCTTCGAAAATGCTTCCACCGTGGCTTTTGTGTTAGCGACTTAAGCAGAATAGCACTCCGAAGAATACAGAAAAAGAAAGCGAAAGAAAGTGTGCAATTTGCTTGCCATTTCACCCCCTTCTTGTTGCCCACCCCCCCCCCTCCTTTTTTTTTCTCCCCTCAAAGGCAAGGAAGCGGCGGAAAAGAGCGTCACCATGTTGTAGTGAAAGAGTTAAAGCTACCTCCAGTGACAAACGCTTTTTTTTAATCTGTCTTACTCTTTTTCTTCGTTTTATTTTCTTTCAAGGATGGCGTGACCACTGAAGGCCATCCTGAGTGCTGCCCATTTGCGAATTCCGAACCAGCATTTCTTTTTTTGCTCTCCATTCTTGCGCAGTCTCTGCCTGCGCAAGAAAAAAAGTAATAATAAAGCGAATAAAGATTTAAATAAAAAGTTAACAGCAGCTTCAGCGAGCTAACAAGCATTCCAGCAAACATTGCGTGTGTGTGTGAGTGTGAGTGTGTGCGTGTGCGTGTGCGTGTGCGTGTGCGTGTGTGCGTGTGCGTGTGCGTGTGCGTGTGCGTGTGCGTGTGCGTGTGTGTGTGTGTGTGTGTGCGCGTGCGTGCGTTCCATTGAATTATTTACTTTTTTGTAGCACCCAGGGCTTTTTTGTGGCACCGACGGGAGAGCTTGAAGGAGACGGGGCGGCTGGGAGTGTTCTGTAAGATGAAAGTGGTGCCTAGTGCCGAAGTTTAAACAAGATATTTTTTTTCAAATATCTATGGTATCTAAGGTATTGTCACAGAACGTGAGAGATATCCTTGCCGCGTATTTTGTGTCGCCACTCTATATTGCGGGAACTGATCGAAAAACGCGTTTTATTTACCCTTTCGCGCAACTACATTCATCTTCAGATTTATTTCAATAGCAAACGCACCATGACGCAAGCCTACCTCGTAATGTCAACTACAACATCAGTTACCGCCGGTTTCCTCCGCAGACAGTATACACTCTCCGACGTTCGTGCGCGCTAAAAGCAACGGTAGGTCGCGATCAAAGCAAAACCTAAACGCGCAACTGTGGAATTCCTCGCTCTGCATGCCTGGAATAATCGGAGTGATAACCTCCATCCCGCGTGCAACAATGACTCGTATGCCTCCCAGCCACCAACTGCGTCCGACTGGTAAGGTATTCCTCCACGCAGATTCCTGGCGCGTTCTCCCTGCCGAGCAGACAAAATAAAGCAGACGATATTTCACTGCCAAGCCCGTCTTATAAAACCGGATCGCATCACTCTAGAAAGGAAGCCAAGTATACACCGCCGAGAAACTTGGGGGGTTGTGTGTGGGGGGGGGGGAGGGGGGGAGGTTGAAGGGCGGGCTGTCGCAGTGCATAAAAGCCATCTCTACAAGGCACGCTCACAGACACGTATACTGTCTCGCGTATCCGCTGTGGCCCCCTGTCATTTTAGCCTGTCTCGAATGGCAACGACAAGCCAGCCGCGTTTCAGTCACACTCAGGTCCAAGGATAGCGACTAAAGTGGAAAGGAGGAGAGAGAGGGGGTGGGGGAGGTGGGGGAGGGGGGAGGCAGGGGGACGCGACTTGATGCCTGCTCGGAGTCGACGATCCGGCAAACTTCAACGCGGCGGCACGGAGGGACACCCTGCTGTCACGACGAAGCCCACCGCCCGCACGTCAAAAGCAGCGGCGACGGTGTGTACAGTAATGTATACACTGCGAGAGAGGCGGCGGAAGGGCACCGCGCTAGCAGGTGGAGCCATCGCCGCCGCATAAACCTCGAGCCTCGAGCCGTCTCCGTCCCGTCTCCGTATACCACCTCCGAGAACGTAGCCGATCCAGAAGTCAGGCACGGAGGTGAGCGCGAGACGCGACGGGCTGCGTTTGCGACGACGGGCGAACTATATTGTCCCGTTGTATAATGCAGTGACGGTGAGGAAAGGGACAGTCGGAGCGTTTACACGGGCGCGACAGAAGCGGGTCGAGTCCGCTTGTCGCGCTGAGATTCGCCTGTCGCGCCCGTGTGAACGCTAGCCGGTATTAGGTTGAGCGAGCGACGAGTCGGGCTGAGCCGGCCCCTTGCAAGGGGTAGGTTGACCCAACAAGACCCATTTGAAGTGCACATGTAAATGGAGTCGGGTCGGTGGTTCCGAGTCAGCGGCGATTAACCAAACCCCTGTCTTTCCCCTGGCTTCGATGGAGACGGTCGCAACTATCTCCACCCGTCAGGTGCGAGTTAATGTGAACGCTGTCAAGTTAGCCTGTCTGGGCCCGACTCCTGACTCGACCCGCCAGTGTCGCATTCATGTAAACGTAGTCAGCGTCAAAACTGTGCATCAAGAGCCCAATTATTATTTGGCGAACGTGTGTCCCGGAAAAGCAGGTAAAGCTCTTATCACAGCGACAGCGATGAGTGGGTCATTCACTTTGATAACTTCGGAGACGTCGGCAACTGTTCTGTCGCTGACTTCTCCTCGAGCAATAGATTGGCCAATGAGCAAAGGATGATTAATACCTCCGGCAATAAAGCACATTTTGTAACCTGCCTAAGCGACAACTCTCAATACAGAAAAGAAATACAGTGCGCAAATAAATCTATAATCCAGATATAATGCTGCGACATATCAATAACACGCGAGGACATACGAGGAGGAGGAGGAAAAGATGGACGGAAAGGTAGAAAGGTCAACCACATTGTACGTCCGGTTTGCTACCCTACAAGGGGGAGGGTGTTTAAGGGATGAAAAAGTGTTAATGCATAGATACAATGTCATTTTTAGTAAAGAATGTTATTAAAGCTTTCAGGGCTGATCGCTGCAACGATGCGTGATCCCATGGCCCCACTGAGTAACTCTCTTATTATGAAAGGACGATTACCAGGGGGTCATTAATGTTGCCTTCAAAGCGCATATTGGCTGTTCGAACTTGGGACAGCTTAATAGAACATCTACGTTCTCTCATGATTGGTCGCACGTTCAAGAAGACACAGCTGAACGACATATGTACGACCCAACATGCTACTTGCATATGCCACCTTTAACATGATACAATGAATTAGAGAGTCCGTGTCACGGCAAGCGCAAGCAGAGACCGCAAACTGTATAGATGGGGGTCAACTTTATACAGAAGACTGTTCATAGAAGACGTCAAATGAGTAAGCTTGTGTTTGGACTTCCATAAAGGTTTTGCTCTAACGTGATCGTCAGCGCTCGTGAATTGGGTTATTGTGGTAGGCGGGGAATGATGTCCCTCTCTAGCCATTTTGTCGGCTCCAGTGTTTCCTGCTATACCGATACGTCCAGGAATCCACGCAGCTTCGCTTGATGGCCTGAGGACGCAACTGAAGCTATCTTAAAGGAAATATGTTGAATCATTCTTGCGTTTGGACCACGTGAACGAACTGATCGTCGAAAGCATTGAAGAGCCGACTTCGAGCCTGTGTGAACAGAGCACAGAGCAGGTTCTTCCTGTGTTCGAATGATCTAAGCTGCAAATAGTGCTGCATGGAGCTCTGCTAGCATTGGCTACGTTCCATGTGAAAGACGTCAACTTTAACGTGTTCCGAGTGATGGAATTGCAAACTCTGACGTTGATCCTGACGAAGTTGTCGAAACGTCAGTGTAAATGCGTGTATACTCCCACCGTGATGACCACGTGGGTGACACATGAGTTAACATTTTAGCCAAAAAGTGTTGCAGACAGCATATCTTTCTTGTCCAGTCCGCGACAACGTCGCCATTTTTATCTGCAGTTGAGGAAGAAGTGAGCATGCACGGTCGTCGATCGTCGAATCTGAATCGACCTGGCCCAAGCCCTTCCGCTATTTATACAAGTGTCATGGTGCGTATAACAGAACAATCGTGCGTACTCGTTTGGACTGTCCTAGAACGGAAGCCTTTTTGTGAACTCCGCCACTGGGGAAAGCGGTAACCCGCAGCAAGCGAAGTAATAGGATGCGCGACAGTGCCGCAGGTGAAGACAAGCTGACACCGTGACGGCCATCATTCCGTGTCCATAAAAGGAAGTCAAGCTTTTTTTAAAGTTTGTGATTGGAAGAATGAGGAAAGGCCGAGTCGAAAGAGCAATTTTTCTTTTTGTCCAGCAACGACTGGAAAAAAGCACAGTGGCATCACTTCCAAAGATCGCATTCATAATAAATGTTCCTAGCATATATGTCGGCGATTGCATCCGATGTGCCATATATGCACACTGAGTGTACACTTTCCCGATCAAGCCTCCGATGGCAGATACGCAACCTTTTCGCTGTTCAGTGGACAAGAAATACGGGAAAACGCTGGTTTAGAGGCGGGACAGTTCACAGTGAAGACATCAACGCCGTATCCCGATCCAACCCAGCCCTCACTTAAGGGAGAAAGTGACGTAATGCAAGGAGCATAATTGAAATACTGTGCGATAGACAAACAAACACACTAAGCCAATGCAAGGCAAGATACCAAAACATAAAAAATAACGATAACTGGAGAAAAGTCCTTTGCATTTAAGAACAGGATGTTCGACGTCGGTGTTCCCTATAGGTAGCCCGTACAAAAAGCGACATCTGCGCGGCTTCGGTTTCTGGGGCCAGCGGGACTATACGCGACACTTTATGAGGACATTGCGTGCTAACACTGAACTTAGTGCACGCTTTACGCTCTTCGCTCTGCTCTCCTCTCTCTTTATTTCCCCTTGCCCCCTTACCTTCGTACAGGGTAGCCAACCAGAACAAGCTTCGATTAGCCGCGCTGCCTCTCCACAATCGTTATGAATCGTTCGTGCGATAAAGTCAATCGCTACATCTCGCTCTTGCACTCGCTAAAATCCTCATAGATTCTGCAATACGTCGACAGAAAATCTCGACAGACCTTCTGTGGTCTGTTTGCAATCTGGGATTTTTTTTTAGAAGAGTCACTGCACTTATAGATTTAGACTTTTCTTTTCCGCCTTAGTTCTTTCTTTGTTTTTGTTACACTACTTATTTTCTAGGACTTATTTTGAACGCTTCCGGAATAGCCGGCCCTTACATGGCCTAGCTCTTTTCGCAAGCTCCCATCACATACCAAACAGACAAAAAGTCAATTAAAAGCTGTAGGCGAAGACGATGGGTCAGATATAGCCCGGATATTATCCAACAAAGGTCGTTCGATTACGTAGAGCTTTGGTGCGGCATGCTAAGAAATGCAGCGGCAGAATGTTCATGGTAGGTTCACCGTCTTCTCCTTTTCAAAGTTAGTGTTTCCCACACTCTCACACTTCATTGAAGAACGCAAGAGCGATAATTGCTTAGCGTACTCACGCGCTTCCCACGAACACACTGTTTCAGCGCAAGCTTCATGCGACTAACGCAGAGAACCTCAAAACTTGCGGACACATGCAGCCAGCTGAGCTCCATGAGACGTACAGTCGCGGACAGAATATTATGGACCATGAAATCTAAGAAAAAGCTGAATAACTCCGCAACATCACAACGCAATCTGGTTTTTGCATTTTGGACCTCGACTAGAATATGCTAACAACGTTGCCGTGGGCAGTTTTACTGGTTACTGCTACAGGCTGCTCGGGAATTGAACGTTTTAGGAAATCCCGTGGTCCATTTTATTCTGCCCGCGACTGTACGTTCACTGTGTTTGGAGCAGCGGTCCACTATACACGGAACGTGATCAAGATGAAGGACACGCTCCGTATTCCGGATAGCTCACTTCAGGAGATATCGCTTTGAGCGACTGCTGACTGGCTGAGCTGGTATAAGGCCGGTCAGAATTCCCGCGCTTCCAGAGGTGTCACGCTAGACTCTAACGTCACGCGAAGGTGGAAGCGTGCCTAAATGTGGTCAGCCGAGGATACCGTCCAGACACGAAAATGGGACACATAAATAAAAAAGTACTCGCCATCCTGGCCCTGCTAAGGTGCATGTCAAGCAAAGCTAGTTGTTGTAAAACCACCACTACAACTGCTGAGGGCAGTATGCAATGCTTTATTGATGGTTCGGATGCTTGTTTGGGGCGTCTTCTTTATTGAAACGTATGCTGCTCTGTGTGTTGTATGGGTGATTTCAATCAATGTATACACTGTTCGCTTCACTTTGCTGATTGCTCGTAGCCTCTGCCTTACAGGAATGTAAGCGATTGCTTACGGGGGTATGAGATAATGCTGATGATGATAGATGTGGTCCTAAGCTTGATCTTTATTGAAATGTACGCTGTTCTGTACGTTGTGTGCGTGATTCCAAAGAACGTATGCAGTGTTCGCTTCACTTTGCTGAGTGCTTGTAGCCTCTGCTTTACGGGGGGCAAGAGCCATTGCATTTTCGCTTACTTAGGGGGGTATGAGCCATTGCTGACGACGCTAATTTTTGTTCACGGATGGACACGAAAAATGCCAGCCACCAAGAGGCTAACAGCTTCGTTGTAAAATGCTCCTTGTAGCGCAGTAAACGAAACCCCTATAATTCTGCCCCGTGCTCGCGGTCGGCTCAGCAACTCCGGGCTTCTGAATTCAGCTAGAGAGTCAGCGTACAAAAGGAGACCCCTCGCAAGTAATAATAAAAAAGAAACGTTATCAAAGGTACACGTCAATAAACAACAAGTCACCGACGAGAGAGACGGACCGGAGGGCCTGAGACAAGAGAAGGGACCGCCAGGAAAGCGCGTGATCGCTGGAGGGAAGACGAGGAAAGAAAAGACAACAAACAAGCCGAAAGCGAAGACGTCGCCGAAGCCGCAGGCATCGGTATAGTATAGAGAGGGGGAACGAAGCTCGAAGAAAAGCAACAGCTTCAGCACCCTTCTTCGATGGCGGCGGCTCCGCGCAGACGAAAAAAGAGACGACCGTACAGAAGTCATGCAGACGACGAAGACGCGCGGCCAAGAATGCGCCGTGCCATCGCTATGGCGCGCGCTCGTGTGCGTGCGTGCGTGCGTCGTCTGCTACTGCCGCCGCCACTTCTGCTTCTGGCATGCGGATGCCGTCTGCCGCGCGCTGCAGCGTCGCATCGGATCGTCGTCGTGTGGTCCACGACGAGCTGCTGTGTACTGTCGTCTCCCGCCGGGACTTCTGGCTTCCCTCTGACAGGCTACATGACATCGTTTAATATTCGGAATTCGAGAGGGGACAACTGGTTTTTGAGCGGTGCGGCCGCTGGGGAGCTGGCTAGCTAGCTGGCTGGTCGGCGGCTGCAGAGCCGCCCGCAGACTTGATGCCACTGCACATCGCGGTCGCCGAGGGTATACGGCACGTTTGTGGCGCCCGGTGCCGCTCGCGTCGCAGATTCCGATCTCCGTCCCGTCTCGCCTTCATCATGCCCTTCTTGAAACTTCTTGCACCCCCTCCCCCACCTCCCCATCTCCCACCTTGTCCCCAGGCGCCATCTCTAGAACAGCATTTTTACGCCAGTCCGTTTGGAGAGCCACTAATCACATTCGCCGACAGAGAGGCGTCGCTTTTGAAGATCAGGCCTGATTCGAGCTCGTGCCCAGGGAGCCTCGCCATAGCCTCGCCAGAATCATCGTCGTTTGCGACGCTCTAATTTGGCTTCCGAGCGTTTCGGTCGCGTGCGTTGGAACTGCCCTGACATGCAAGATTTACCGAATGGGCTGATAGCGTCGCGGCTAAGCAGATGCCACGCTAGCCCACACCGCTGGGAAAGAAAGCTCCACTAAAACTTTACAATAAAAGTTTTCTCTCTCTCTCTCTCTCTCTCTACCATGTGAAAGAGGCGGGTTGACACACAGGCTGGCATGCTTGCGGAGTGATGCGTTTAACGCACACGCGTGCTGCTTGCACATGCAGCTGCATTCAGAATGCTTGCCGACATTAATTCGAAGAGAAAACCAAAAAAATCACTTCGCCTTCTGTAAGGTGCAACATGAGATTCATGCTACATTAATTCGAAGAGAAAACAAAAAGATCACTTCGCCTTCTGTAAGGTGCAACATGGGATTCATGCTACGTTCAGCATGAGCCTAAGTGTCTGACGAGGAAGCATAACGTGCCTTTGAAGCTAAGGTTACGCGGATAATGTGTAGGTGAATTAGAGTTCTAGCCCTGCTACGCATCCGCATCAGCCGTAAACGTTAGTGCAGCAACTCAGTGCATTTCTCCAGCGTGCATGTATTACCAGTTCACCATGCTGCTCACGTCAAGAAATATTTCTATTGGCGTATTAGTGAACACAAAAAACATTCCTAACTAACACCGATATAGAACACGTAAAAAAGAATCTAGCTATAGCACTTATATAATATGTTACTTATCTCTTATATTAAGATTATTATTACTTTTCTTCATGGCCAGGTAAAATTATGTAGTCGTCACCGTCCTTAAATACATTCATCGTAACGTTTCTGTGCCTTCTATATATATTAATCCTGCTATTTTGTCTGCTAGACAGTTCAGAGTACCTGAAGACTGAGACAGTTACGATGTCGACAGCCTCTTCTTTTCCTTTCCTAGTTGCAACGTATTACTACTAACGTTATTCAGCCAGACAATCATCTATCTATCTATCTATCTATCTATCTATCTATCTATCTATCTATCTATCTATCTATCTATCTATCTATCTATCTATCTATCTATCTATCTATCTATCTATCTATCTATCTATCTATCTATCTATCTATCCATCTATCTATCTATCTATCTATCCATCTATCTATCTATCCATCTATCTATCTATCCATCTATCTATCTATCCATCTATCTATCCATCTATCTATCCATCTATCCATCCATCTATCCATCCATCTATCCATCTATCTATCCATCTATCTATCCATCTATCCATCTATCCATCCATCTATCCATCTATCCATCTATCCATCCATCTATCTATCTATCTATCTATCTATCTATCTATCTATCTATCTATCTATCTATCTATCTATCTATCTATCTATCTATCTATCTATCTATCTATCTATCTATCTATCTATCTATCTATCTATCTATCTAATCTAATCTAATCACGCCTACGTTTCAGCACAAAACAAATACAAGCTTGTATCTGCATTTCCTTCTTAAGCGGCGAGTCGGATCATTTAAAGGCCCTGCCATACGCAACAACGTTTCCTTTCGCTTCTCGGCGCCTGTGGTACACAGTCGCCGATTCACGAGGAGCTCAGGTCATTCATTCGTCAGGGCAGGAAGGAGCCTCATTACGGCAACAGTACCGCTCCCTTCGTACATAGTACGCTGTGACATATTTGTCTTTGTACGGCTCGACTACGGCAAACACACGCGCTCGCGCACACACACAATATCACGGATGAGAGGGCGCGCACCTGCACGACGTCGTCCTGGGCCGTACGCGTTCGAAACAGTCCGGTCCAGTGCGGCGGCCCTTTCATTCAAAAACGCCGGAGCTAACGTTCTTTGCCTCGTTCTGAGAATCGCCCTGTCGACCTCTAAGTTCTCCCCCCTTTAATGCCGTCCTCGTACGCCGTCTCGACTGAAGAATCCCGCGGAATCTCGTCCTCTCTCACAGCGCATATACGCGAACGGACAGGCAGCAGGACGGGGTGCGCAGGAATGTTGTCGTAACGGCCGACAGGCGTTTGAAGGCTACGCACGAGGAAACGATTGCTTCCCCCCACGCGTATTCGTCACGAGTCACTCCCGAAATGAAATGGCGAGCAAAACCCGGTGCAGGCGCTACCTATGCCTGGAGATAAGCGAGGATCTCAGCAGTGTTTACAGTGACGAGAAAAAACAGTGCACGGACTGACGCTTTATTACGAACTGCAGCGCGCTCGTAAAACTGCGGTCCTACAAATAATGGAGGAAGGAAATAACTTTCCTTCCCTCCAGTGCGTAACTGACCGCTGGGCGGCCATATTGAAAGACTGTGAAAGCAAACGGAGGTGGGAGAGGAGGTTGATTCATAGGAGAAGCCATGTTTTCGCAAGGCTCCTGGTGCCGGCGTTGTAAAGGTAAAGGAAAACGAGATTGCGAAACTGAAAGAAAAATGCAGACGACAGAAAGCAGACGATCGGGAGCGCAACCATGCAGATCGACGGAGAAAGCAGACGACGCGCCGACGGATAAAGAACGTCTGCTGCATTCGCCGCCAAGGCGGGCAGGCGCGTGCGTGCCACACACCACTGGACGCCTTTCGGAATTGTTGAAACTGCAAGCATTGCCGCGCGCTAAGGAAGGTGGGCAGAGGGGAGGAGAGACGCGCGTGTTGTTCGTGCGCATGCGCGCGCTTTGAGATCCTCAATTGTTGCCAGGAAGCGGACAGACAAAAGCCGCGGACACGCCGGACGCACTCGGTCGAGTCCTCCTTCGTCTGCTTTCGGCGTCTGCTGTCGTCGTCTGCTGCCCGCGCGGGCGCACCTACTGTGCGCGCTGTTATGACGTCCTGGTCCTCCGCAGTGATCAAGAACAAGAGAGCAGTGAATGACGACGGAACGCAACAAGGAGACGCGAGGCGGCGAAAATCCACGCTCCGTCGCGGCAGCTATATGGTCAGCGGGGCCACTCCTCCCGTCATCCCACATCCTCCCGCCTTTTTGTCTATTTTCTGGTGTTATTTTGGGCTCCTCGTGGGCGGCGGTCAAGAGCAGGCCCCTTGCCCCCACCGTCGCCACCGCCTGCACCTTGCGGGCCCACGGGCAGGATCTCTGCTTGAGTCGTTCCACATCATGCACGCGGGGGGGGGGAGGGGGGGGAGGGGAGGCACACCCCTACAGCTCACCCTCCGCGTCTCAAGCGCCGCGACAATGGAGTCGCCTGAGCTTTCGCGTCTCGCTGGGCACACGCACGTTCAAGCTTCCATGCCTCACGCATAACGAGGTCTCCTGGATTGAATCGAGCACTGCGCCACAGCCTTGACAATGACCGCAAGCGCATAAGTAAGACGTTCGTGGAGTGGCTCGGTCGGTGTCTACGGTCGCAGCCACGCGGGTCCGTTCAGAAGGCTCGAAAGATACCTCGCCGGTGGGAGACAGCGCAATGGTGAACTGCGTCTAGACAAAAAGTGTGGGTCCCGCTGGCTTAATCAGAGTCGCTGAACACTTTTCCTTTCTTTTTCTTTTTAGCTTTCTGTCGGCGAACTCGCCCAGATGCTGCTGATGTACAGCTGTTTTGTCGTCATCTTGTCCAATAGCTCGCACACAGCACTTTTTTTATTTATTGCCTGTTTTGTACTTCTATATCAAACAACAAAGGGTATTTGAGAAAACAAGATAAATTAGCAAGCTTTCAGCACCAAATAGTCAGCCTCACAGGGCTGACTATTTTAGAATTCCTTTAGCGCGGTTCCACCCTTGACAGCCTTACACGTACATAATCTTATGCTAGCAGCACAGCATGCGTAGAATGAATCGGCTTGTTAACAGATACGTTAACAGATGCGCAAGTTACCAGCTCTGTTTCCTTCGGATTATATACGCAGTGAAACAACAAACGTTACCCAGACATTTCCGCCGACACAAATACCGTCGGGCTCACATGTCCTCTATTACAGCTGAGCTTTGTGCGCCGCCCTTTACAAGGTTTGGCGCGTATGCTCGATCTGTTTGTTGCCAAGTAAGGTGGGCTGGTCCTGAACGCATTGTATTACCGGTGTCACACGTGCCCTTCTGATCACGATCGGACTCAATCCGGATTGAGCTTGATCCAAATCGAGTGTTGCTACACGGTCATTTGCGATCGCGATAGTAGGCTGATGTCTGCGCCCTCTAGCGCGGTATTCTGAAAACGCTAAAACAAAAAGTGAAGGCAGCTCAATCAAAAAGAAAAGAAAGGACGTTTAGAAACCATTTCATCGGCATTAGTAAACTGTAAAATTGAAATACTGTCTAAATGCAACCACATTTTACACATCTGAATTTGTAGCCAATGCATTATGCAGCTCTGAGTTGCCGATGATGAGCAGACGACAATAACTCGATCGGTATCGTTGGACCGTGTAGCAGCGACCATTGTTAATCGCGATCGAGAAATCCGCTCCGGATCAGCCCCGATCGCGATCAGAAGTGCATGTGTGACACCGAAATAATAGAAAGCTTCCCCCATTGAGCGCGAAACTGTACTCTCTCTGTCTCCATCCTCTCTTTCTCTCTCCACCTCCATACCACGTTTCCCCAGTGCAGGGTAGAAAACCGGACGTGCGTCTGGTTAACCTCCTTGCCTTCCTTTCCTTGTGTTTCTCTCTCTCTTCGCCGATCCAGGAGACAGTGTAAGCCACGGAAGCGTTGATCGATCACGTGGGTCACTAGGCAGGAGTTCCTGCCCATCGCTGATTTGTTGGGCGGGCACAAGACCGCTACGCGGCGAAACGCGTTGCAACTCTCTTGTGGCACTCAATTAAGCGCTTCAATAAAGCTTCGTCGCGTGCTACAGTGGGACGCTCAGCACAAACCGTGGCCGTTGGCGACACTCGGAGCAACGCCATGCCGCCAGGCCGTCGTTGTCACGTGGTTTTCGTCGTGCCGCCGTAATCGTTCCGTCGTCGTTATCTCAGTGTCCTCCTCCCATCGTCTTCGCGCAGTTGTCGCCTGTCCGTCGTTTTCGCTTCGTGGTCGTCGTGCGGGGCATCCACACTGTTTGTGTAGATGCCCTGCACAAGTGTGCGTCCCTACGAGGCGCTTCTACCCGGTTAAACTACGTACAACGAGGTCGTGTGCACACTTGCAAGTGATCGCTAAACAAGAACAGCATTCTTCGCGTACCCCAATGAAAGCTTCGCGTAGACCGCTTCCCGCAGTGCGTGGGATAGGTTTGTTTTCGGTATACACACCATCCCTTGATAGCTGTCTCGGGAACAGGTGCGTGTGCGTGTGTGTGTGTGTGTGTGTGTGTGTGTGTGTGTGTGTGTGTGTGTGTGTGTGTGTGTGTGTGTGTGTGTGTGTGTGTGTGTGCGTGTGCGCGTATGTGTGTGAGGGGGGAAGCATTCAGAGCGAATGCTTTCCCATAACACAGGCAATAATGCAGTTGAGTTCTGCAAGAATTGTCTTTTTTCTTGAAAGATGTTGGCGTTCACAACGGCTTCATGGAGGGGTTTGGCTTAACAGCTTAGTGCCTCACATATAAGTTTACTGTTGCCACTTTAGAACTCCCCAGAACGGCCACCTAAACTGCCTTGAAGATTCTTCTCAGCCAAATGTTGAACGTATTTCGACTCTTGCCGAACGACAGGGGAGACGAAGACGAATAAGTTCTGTTCCTTTGAATGTGAGTGCTCTTAACTTGCGCTTCTGCATATGCACAAGTGCTCAGGATCTCATATCGGAAACACACGCTTTCGGAATTCAGTACAACGACGAGCTTGAATGCAGAAACGACTGTTAGTGATTTCCGCTGTTAAAAAAGAACAGTGCAGCCCGTACCGCCGCGCTGTTGCCAATTAGCGTTTCCCAAGTCCGACTCAAAGAACGCAAGCCCGCGCCAAGTACACAGTGTCGCAGACAATACAAATATAGAATGTGACTCCCTGTAAACAACAGTATAGTACGTCTTTAAGCATCCCCGTCTTCACGAATATAGAAGCCAAGGGGAACGCTGGCATAGCGACACGTGCACAGACAATGGCGGTGCCTGTAAGGTGCTCGCGGAACCCCACTTTTATCTCATCTAACGCCGGGCACCTCATCAGCGTCAGATCGTCAGTCTTCCTCATTCTCTCGCGCCGGCCGCGATTGTGCGAGAATTTCACTTTGAGCGCGCGCTCGAGGAAGCTGGGGGCGCAATTAATTGCCGAGGGAGGCAGGTTATTACGCTGCAGGCTCGCAGAAAGGAGTCGTGAAACAGAAAAATAGCGACGGAAGACTCAACAAGACTGAGCCGTGTGTACATTGGAGAGAGAGGGGTAGAGAGATTAGAGAGGGGGGGGGGGGCGCAATTTCGAGCTAAGCCTTTTATTTTATTCTTTCCTATTCTCTCGTTATCCTTCGCGGCGAAGAAGGCAGCTTACTTCTTAAACGCGCTGAACCAGGGTGCCTAGCACCCCGCGTTCTCACGGAGTGCTCGCGCGCCGACTTCTCTGTCCACCTAAGGTGCACAATTAAGGCTTTTTCGCAGAGCCTGTTTGGTTACTCAAAGGGTGCGCGAAGATGCGACCAGCGTTGCAATTTGCGGTTGACCTGTCTCGGCCGAAATGCGTTTAGCGCTGCTCTTCTCTAATCGTCTGCAAGGGGGCAGTCGCAGCAGACGACGGCGCGCTCGAGCCCTATGAGCACACGCGCAGACGAAGCCGAATCCGCTTCCCATGGCGATAAGGCACCGCTTGGGGGCCCCGCGGTGCAGACGACGCAGCGGCCGGTTGCAGTAGCAGACGACAGCAAGAAATGTATCTCCTCGACGTCTGCTTCGGCGAGCGTAATTCTTTCCCGCGAGGAGGTTGCCGAGTCTTGCTTCCCACGGACCGAAGAACAAGCGGTGTTAATTTTATTGTTGTTGGCTCTTAACTAAATCAGAAAGAGAGAGAGAGATAGTGAAGTTCTGTTAGGCTATGTTCGCGGCACTTGTGGCCCTGTAACATGTACCTTTATATACTAACGTATATATAGCGGGGCTACGACAGACCACTTTAGAAAATGAGCGTTTCATTAGAAGCCGCGTGATACCACCCTTCTTATACGGCCTAGATTCCAAAGTAATTAAACCCTTAAAGAGGCTCTGACGTGTCTGCAAGTGGAGTAGACGCGCCGGTTAAGATATGTTCTTCTAAGAATATTTTGCAGGAAAGGTACCGCTATGTTAACATATCCTTATCATATATGTAATTTAAGAGAAAAGAAGAAAAGGAGGAGGGAAGAGATAGTGCATTAGTACATGCTAGCACACCCTGGCGATGACGAATGGGAAATATTTCGTTCTTAACTGCACGAAATGGGCATTGTGGCAAATGAAGCACCCACTATCACAAACACTAGGAGGAGGAAAGAGTAAAGTAGAAGGCAGGGAGGTTAACCAGAATAACGTCCGGTTGGCTACCCTACACCGGGGGTATGGGAAAGGGGAAAACAAAGATCATAGCTAAGAGCAGAGTATAGCACAAGAGGAAAGTACAGCAAGAGCAACATAATGAAGACACGCTGACGTTGGTTGAGTAATAGAAATAATAGAATGAGGTATACGATGACAACCCAATTAAGAACAAAGCTATAAAGTAAGAGCGTAACCGGAAGATATGTGTAGTAAATATCATGCGTAATGTGGATCCAAAGCAAACCTGTGACAAGCATGAGTGGCATCTAATCACGCTGTTATAGTTTACTTCACAGAAAAACGCATAAAATTCTACTGACGCGAAAAAAGTTATCATGACTACCTATATCGTCAGTGTGCTTATATGCGCCTTGCTGGCAAAGTAATAGGAGTACCTAAAAGTACTGGAATGTTATATAGCACTCTAAGTAGCCCGTATCGCTACTTGCTTTGATTTGCTTAAGTTCTCCAAAGAAGACAAACGTTATATGCCTTCGGCTCAACTTCATATATATGCGTGACATTCAAGTATCGATATAAGACAAAATAAAAACAAACAACAAGAAAGAAACTGGCAAAGCTCGCATGGTAAAAGCGACTACAGTTCGCTTTTAATGAGCTTCATGAAAAAAAAAAAGCTTCATTGTGACGTCATTGCAATGACGTCATCAGTGTTGTTGCTGCCGGGCCAGCCATCATTATTCTGGGTGGAATTCAAGGGCGTCCTTGGATTTAGTTATTCATTTATTTGGATGAAATAGGTAACGTGAAATCAAAAATCAAAATGTGGCAATGTGTGGGCGAAAGTTGGCAACTATTTTATGGCCGGCTTCTCTTCAAACAATAAATTGTTTGATCCCCTAAGCGTGATAACAAGAGGTGACATGAAAAGCCTTTCCGGCTATAAAGCACTTTTTGCAAATGCGCCTAAGCGGGCAGTCAATACAAGAAAAAAAAATTGGAGGACGCTTAAGCTTCGCCTTGAAGAGTGGAACCAGTGAGAATACCGGTGAGAACGTGCCGGCGATACGCTTCTAATCTTTCCCCGCAAAGCCTCATCAGCGGTAGCAACGGTAGCAAAAATGGATCATCACTCCGGCGGGAAATTTCTTGTTCTCGTCATTTCCTTTGTCTCGTCGGTGTTTTTTTTCCACTCGATCATAGTTAGACGCATAAGCGACGAAGTTCGTCTGCAGTGCAGCATCTATCTATCTATCTATCTATCTATCTATCTATCTATCTATCTATCTATCTATCTATCTATCTATCTATCTATCTATCTATCTATCTATCTATCTATCTATCTATCTATCTATCTATCTATCTATCTATCTATCTATCTATCTATCTATCTATCTATCTATCTATCTATCTATCTATCTATCTATCTATCTATCTATCTATCTATCTATCTATCTATCTATCTATCTATCTATCTATCTATCTATCTATCTATCTATCTATCTATCCATAGAGTTTCTCACTATAACACCTAGAGGGTAATCTGGCGCCACCGTCTATGGGAGTTTCTTAAGGGGGCACCGTGCCGTCATGGGAATGACGGGATATGTGTGTGCGAGGCTCGTGTTGGCTGGTGTTGTAAGAGGCTTCGTCTAAAACGTGGATATGGCTACGCAAATAACGCGTTCTCAAAGTAAAATCTTCATAAAATGTTTCCATTCACGCATATTACATCTTTACTCACCCACGATGCATAACCAAGCGAAGAAAAGCAAGAACAGACGACCAACTGTTTCAAAGCGAGCGCGAAGCTTGTCGTCTGTCCTCCAACTTTAGCGGCCCGCTGATACTTTTTACGTAACATGTAGTCGTACACACAATAACAAGTTCTCATAGTTAAACAAAATATGTTTTCGCGTAATAATAAAGCTAAAACAGCTTTTCACGTGCTGTTCTAGTAGAAAATGAATCATAGTGACAGACGGAACGGTGCTTGCCAAGCGCGTCTTCAAGGTGTCCTGTCTCTCCGAGAACGATGCCAATCCGAATCCACAATATACCGGCATTCCCATGCATACCACAGCGCAGCAGCGCCAGATTTCCCTCTAGGTAATGTAGTGAGAAACTCTATGTATGTATGTATGTATGTATGTATGTATGTATGTATGTATGTATGTATGTATGTATGTATGTATGTATGTATGTATGTATGTATGTATGTATGTATGTATGTATGTATGTATGTATGTATGTATGTATGTATGTATGTATGTATGTATCTATCTATCTATCTATCTATCTATCTATCTATCTATCTATCTATCTATCTATCTATCTATCTATCAAAATCTATCTATCTATCTATCTATCTATCTATCTATCTATCTATCTATCTATCTATCTATCTATCTATCTATCTATCTATCTATTATTTCCTCTTTTTGAAGATGCTTCTAAAACTGAGATAGATAATCGCACCCATTCGCAAAATTGGCAATTTGAAGAAGTCAGTGACCGCCAGTGAAAAGTATACATGTGCAGCTGTGATAGAGTTGCATCTGCGTCAATTATGCAAATCAGCGAAGCGATAGCTGGTGCAATATCATGCCCAGTACGCGTTGGCGTGTTTCGCCTGATAGCGGTTGGAGCAGACGTTCGCAGGTGAGTGGGAGCCGATCTTCTTTCTAGAAGAAGGCTTTAGTCAGTGGTATAACCTTTCTTCCTCCCTTATTCTATCCCGCGTTTCGCTCTTTCTGCCGCCGGCTTCTTCACTGTTCTCTCGCCTCGCTTCTGGCCAATGGATCAGCTGCCAGAGTGCAACCCCGGTCAATCATTTTGACGCGCGGTCAAGACGCCAAGCGCTGTACTCTTCGCAAGGAGCATCGGCAGAGTGTCTGGGAGGTATGGAATCTTCGAATGACGATTAGCGAGTCCGGTGTTCGAGTTCTCGCGTGGCCATTGCGAATATATTTCTCCTTTTTTTTCTTTTATTCTGGCAACGGCGTTCTGGGATTTCTGCGACGGAAACCGGCGGACAGCAAAGCGGTAGGGAATTGAACCCATAATCCCTGTAACAGAGAGCGTTGGTATAGCTCCCTATTCGGGAGTAAGCGTTCGTTCCAAACTTGGCTCCACGTCCTAGTGTTCGTCGCACTCTGTTATGGAAGCAATTAAGCTCAGTCTCGTTCAGCCGCAATCAAGGTTGGCGACTCTTGGAAGTTCTTATATGTTGATGCTTTATTACTGACTTGTGTGCAACTTGCAGAACGTCTCGTTGCCTTGTTTTACGTGTTCGTTTACATTGATAGCCAAGGGCTTTTGCGAAAACGGCGTTTTTTTAATTAGTTAAAGTGGGTTTAGTGGCGCAAAGTCAACTAAGGCTATGCTGCGCCAACCACAGCTTCTTTTCTCAGAATACTCTCCATATCGTCTCATGTCGTCAACATTTCATCGATTCACCATTGTTTGTGCACAATGAGGCTACAAAAATAGCTGCTAAAATCGCCAATTACCAATTCAGTCCAAATTGATAAATCATTCTGAATGAATGTATACTCTACCACACGAATGAACTTGTTGCATTGGGGATTTCTAGGTGGAGCTCCTAAAAAATGAAGTTAAAGTATTGAACAAGCAGTTGACCGATACTCCAAAAGGAGCTCTCGAGCGCTCCTTTCGTTGTAAAACGGATAGCTGAGCGAGGTATGTAGGGATTGATTCGTTTAATCGTAGAACTTGGCACGCATAATCGACGAGCTGTTGTCCATATTCCTTACGCCCACGAAAAGAACATTAACACTGTGAAACAACCGGAGCGTTCCATTTCCAGAAACGCACCGAGAGAGCTGCCCATCTGGCAATTTTTTTTTTCAGAAGTAACTTTTTTGAACACCAGACTTGCTTTCGCTAACTTATCGCCACTGTTTGGGCATACTGAAACGTATCCTGCGGTTTTTCTACGCGTATTTTGTGCATATTTTGCCGCGTATCCCTTCGGAAGTCTCCCTATTTATTCGTGATTTCCTTGACGTAAAAGCAAGAGTTGCAAGAGAGCGTATTTGTCGCTTTCTTTCGCGGTCACCCCTTTTGTTCTTTTACAGCTCAGCCACCACCACCGTTGCAATGCACACAACTTCAGAGGTCGAGGATCGTGTATAGGAACTCGAGGGAGCCGAAACGTCATGTTCTCGCAAGGAGCCGGGCAGCGATCCTTCTTCATCTGGGGGCCTTAATCGCCGGTGTCAAGGGCTGCGCGGCGACGCCCTCTTAAAGCTCGGCGCTTACCGCGTCTTTCACTTCTTTCTCGACAGCGCTGTAGCACCGTAGTTGAGGATTGCGGGGGTTGTGACGCGGGAGAAAGCCGCTGAAGCCGCCACCGCAAGAACCGGAATCGCCTCGTTCGCGCAAGGGGTTCGTCTTCGTTAGCGGGTCGGCATGGCTCACCGACACCGGCCTCGGATTGACTCGGATTGGATCAGGCGACGCGACAAGGGCCGCGACACTGATGACTCTCGTTGCGTCTCCCGGCGCAGCAGCAGCAGCAGTCGCCAGTTTCGCGCCCTAAGCCGACATTTTTGTCTCTTTCTTTCTTTCTTTCTTTCTTTCTTTCTTTCTTTCTTTCTTTCTTTCTTTCTTTCTTCTGTTTCTTGTGTTGTTCTGCTTTTGTCTGTCGCGATGCGCATTTCCGCGAGAAGATTGCGCAATCCGGTTACTTTTTTTCCCCCTTATGCTCGGAACGCGGTCTGTTCTGCTGGAAGCAGACGATGCGCCTGCGTCGAATGAGTAATTTAAGTGCAAACCGAAGAGCGAGGCTACATCACTTTAAAGAGACCGACAACCACTCGGAACGCGTTCTGAGATTTTGGTGTAAATCAAATGACCATGATTTTTAGTTAAAGAACTCGACATGCTGTTCGCGGTCCAAGTAAGAACTTTAATTTTAAATTTGCGCGCAAAGTCGGCAAAAAACGGCATGTCGCGACGCATTGCGATGAGACTGTGGTATCATAAGGCTGGATTGTTACCACGCCACCACAGGTATACAGTACGTAAGACGCACGTTATTAAGTGCACCGTACGTATCGTCCAAAATCGATTTTTTCTACAGGCGTGTTTCACTTTATCAAAGGCGTATTACGATCCAAGGAACGTGTACGCTTACAAGCAGCGCCACCTACGCGGCAAAGAGTGGAACTACAGGACCATGGCGTGCCTCGTCGCATGACGGTGCAAAAAATTGCGCTGCTACTGTAGCACACACACTCCAGTTGTTTCTCACGCTAGTTCGTACGAAGTTCGTAGCTCTGCATGAAAACGCGTTCCAGCTAAAATTCTTCGCTCCCACGCGCTCGTGTTTTGAAGATATGACATATGCTGCCAAACGACAACACGCTTAACTGCGCATCACGTGCATCATCATGATCATCATCATCATCATCGTCGTCGTCATCGTCGTCATCATCATCAGCAGCAGCAGCAGCAACAGCAGCAGCAGCAGCCTGGTTAAGCCCACTGCAGGGCAATGGCCTCTCCCATACTTCTCCAAATACCCCGGCCATGTACTAATTGTGGCCATGTTGTCCCTGCAAACTTCTTAATCTCATCCGCCCAACTAACTTTCTGCTGTCCCCTGCTACGCTTCCCTTCCCTTGGAATCCAGCCCGTAACTCTTAATGCCCATCGGTTATCTTCCCTCCTCATTACATGTCCTGCCCATGCCCATTTCTTTTTCTTGATAGTAGCAGTATATAGTTCATCGTAATGAAAACTTCGTTTCGCGTTCGAAAGCAATCTCGGCTTGCAGCTTGGCTAACAAGAACGTGATTCGACTCGTGTGTGATCAACGCCGTTGGACCGGAAACCACGAAAGCCCTCGGCTGTTATATTGCTCCGTTGCAGAAGTAGAAATAGTAAAAATCATTCGACAGTTGAGGAAGCGCGAGCAATCGCATGGGCCTCAACTTGATCAATGAGATATTCTTGCGGCCACATAGGACCGCACGCGTCATCTATGTTCCACAATAACTGGCGTCACGCTCACTTCTCAATGATCTTGAATTAAGCTTTAGTTGGTGACACATGGGGAAATCGCTCGACGGTGGTACTAGACGACGGGGGACAAAATTCACAAAACACGTTCAACAACACGTGTCATTGTCCAAGCGTATTTCGTCCGGGTTGTGTCTAGCGCCGTCAAGGGATCATTAAGGCTGAAGCATTAAGTGTCTGATGGGTCGAAAAATTCGTTGTTCGGTAATAGGTTATCGAAAAATTGACCGTCCGGCGTTATGGCACCAAAATTCAATGGCACCACAATTCAGTGGCTCCAAAATTGATGGTGTCATTCGCGACCGCTGGTGGGACTTGAACCCACGACCTTTGGCTTTAATTAAGGCAGAGTTATTTAAGGCCCTCGAATCCACGACCTATGGTGGGAGAAACCAAGTAACAGGAAGTGACAACACGTTCTAATGAGAATGTCAAGTAATGTAATGAATGTTTCGTGAGCGAGCAGGCTTTCTCCTTCGTCCTCTTTAGCGCAAGCTAAAGTGACTGTGGACGTGATTGTCACCTGAGTGACTGTCACTGTATCCAGCATAAGAATTCATGAACCCATTCGCGACTTCAGATCGATAACTGCTGATCCAAAATGTTCCACGCCATTTACCGTGCTACTACTGCTGCATTGGACCCTGTGACCGGTACAAGCTTTCCGGTGCACTAAATTAATAAACAATAATAATGAGTACCATAAATGTTGGTTGCAGATCCCTTCACACTGCTACAAATTTCTATCAAAACTCTCTTTTTAGTTCATTTTCTGGAATAACGTTGATTATTAGGAGACAATATGCAAGTCACGCATCCCCTGTTCTTTCACGCCGAAACCTCAGCGACGGGCATGTCACTGTGAACGTCAGGTGTTTGTTTTTTTATGCGAAAGCATCACATGGCCCACCGAGCTTAAATGTCGGCATCTGTCCTCTATAGAAGGATCGACATTTTGGCGAGTTGGTACTGGTTGAACATCTTGAAGGGGCAGCGCAATAAGACGATGACAGAAGGCAGGAACACACAGGACAGCGCTGTCCTGTGTGTTCCTGCCTTCTGTCACCGTCTTATTGCGCTGCTCCTTCAAGATGTCTGTCCTCTGAGGACAGCGCTGTCCTCTGTGTTCCTGCCTTCTGTCATCGTCTTATTGCGCTGCCCCTTCAAGATGTCTGCCCTCTGAGGACAGCGCTGTCCTGTGTGTTCCTGCCTTCTGTCATCGTCTTATTGCGCTGCCCCTTCAAGATGTCTGTCCTTTGAATAAGCCGAAAACGGCACCTGAATTCCCACTGGCTGCAACACCACGTCACGAGCCCGCCTCGACAAGAGAGGAGCGTGGGCGAGAGGGAAAACGTGCTGCCCCACTAGCGCGCCAGGTGTTGCGTGAGGGGAGAGGGCATCACCGCGACGCCACGTCACATTCGCTCTTGCTCTCGGAAGCCTGTGTTATCAGGGCACGCTCTCGCCTGAGTTCTAAAAATGCGCCTCGGTAATCACTGTAAAGAGATAAATGTACTAAATGTCTTAATTCAAAATAAAAAAAAACGTTGCGGTATATATAGGGAGTTTCGAACTAACGACGCCAGCCTCAGAAGCCGAGTGTCTTCGGATGACTGAGCAACCATTAAGATGGCCTCTGGCTTTCCTTTTCATGAACGGTTAAGTCTATATGTTGTGTCAGCCACAACATTTCTGTCGGGTGCTTTAACATACCTCCAGTTATGCAGGGGATGGCGAACAGACTATACACGCACACACACACACACACACACACACACACACACACACATTTTATATATATATTGTGAGCATTATTCATACGCTTCATATTCTCACCTGTACATACTCATCATCACCGTTTTGGGGCCTGGTGGTGGGGCTCTGTCTCGGGAGAATAAAGAAGAGACTGGCTGCCTAAACCTCGTCTCACAAGTGGTGGAGTGTGCTGTCCGGTCCCTTCGCCCTCTCGCTCCCGGTCTCTCTCCAGCTTCACCTACGCTACATCCCTGGAGCTCCGCTCGGGTCGCCGCCTCTACCAACTGCACTCGACCATGTCGCAAGACCAGCAGACCAGTACCACGACATCCACCTTGCCGACTCCTGCGGGAACCCCTTCTTGGACAGTCACCACCCCTCAGAAGGATCCACCGGTATTTGCTGGGCTTCCAGGTGACGACGTTGAAGACTGGTTGGAGCTATACGAGCGCGTGAGTGACTTTAACCACTGGAACGAATCAGCAAAACTTGCTCACGTCGCCTTCTACCTAACCGGAGTTGCGAAAACATGGTTTTACAATCATGAGCTCGATTTGGTCAACTGGAGCATCTTTAAAAACCAGCTACGCCAGATTTTCGCAAACTCGTCTGTCCGCTCCGATATCGCTAAGAAGAAGCTTGCTGAGCGTGTACAGCACTCAGGCGAGTCCTACACTTCGTACATAGAGGACGTCCTCGCCCTCTGCCGCCGCGTGAACACCTCGATGGCAGAGAGTGACCGTGTACGCCACCTGCTCAAGGGTATTGAGACTGCGGCATTCAATGCTCTTGTAGTGCTGAATCCCACTACCGTCGCCGACATCATCAGTACGTGTCAGCGTCTCGATGACCTTCATATGCTCCGCTTACACCCTGACACATCTGATTTCAAGGCGTCCAACGACAGCGAGCTACGTGCTTTGATCCGCTCCATCATCCGTGAGGAACTGCACGCCCAAGCTTCGTCAAACCCTCCTGAGGTCCATCTGACCCCTCCTGGTGGCGGCCTACGCCATATCGTGAGGGAAGAGCTAGCTGCCGTGACCTGTCCGCAAATCACGAGCCCGCACCCTATCCATACGCCAACGTACGCTCAGGTTGCCTCTATAGCGCCACTCCCCCAGCAGCCACCACAACAGGCACCTGCACCGCACATGTCCCTGAATCCTATCACTGCAAGACCATCGCCTGTTCCGTCCTATAACGCATGGAGCCCACCTCGACCGGTTTGTTACTACTGCGGCATCCGTGGCCACATTTCCAGGTTTTGCCGACGCCGTCAGCAAGATGAAAGACGTGGCTATGACGGCTTTGAAAGGGATCAGTTTTCTGGCCCTGTACCACGACGTCGGCGTTCTGACTACGTTTATTATCCACCACGTTCCCCATCTCCACAGGACTTCAACACTGCCAGTTCATCGCGTTTCCCGCGTCGTCGCTCTCCATCACCGATGCGGCGCTCTTCTTCCCCTCTACGACCGGCTACTTCGTCCTCCGATCACCGCCCGGAAAACTAAATGGTGCAGCTTCAGGAGGGAAAGCTGCATCTTTTGGACAACGTGAAACGCCTCCGGAGCGCCCGTCAAATGTACTTTTGGTGTTCGTTGAAGGTGTCCGAATCGAAGCCTTGGTTGACACAGGTGCATCGCTTTCCGTTATTAGTGCTGACTTGTGTTCTCGATTGCGAAAAGTGAAGACACCGTATAATGGCCCTCCCCTTCGTTGTGCTAATGCAGTTCTTGTTCAGCCCTCCAGTGTTTGCACTGCGCGCGTTTTCATTGATGGCATCCTCCACCACATTCAGTTCGTCGTGCTGTCTTCGTGCACTTACGCGATGATTTTGGGATGGGACTTCCTGTCCTCCGCCTCAGCTTTAATCTCTTGCCGTCAGCGAACTATTCATATGACAGACACTGAATCTTCGTCCTCTGTCAATGATCACAGCCTGCGTTTTGTCACGTCTACCGACTGTTTCATTCCCGCGGGCACTGAGCATGTTCTGACGCTGACTTCCGACACTATTATTAATGGTGATGTGTTCCTTGCACCGAGTGGTTACTGCATTTCTGGTGGGCTTAGCCTTGCTCCTAGCCTAGTACGGTTTCAGGACGGTAGAGCCTCAGTCGCTGTTCATAACCCTACTTCTTCCCCAGTTGTGCTCTCCCAGGGCTCTACTGTGACATGCTTTACTGACACCGAACCTCTTTCGCTGGTACCGCTTCACACCGAATCACCACCTTTGTCTACCACAACTGATTATCACACTGCTGCCGCTGCTTTAACGGCCGCGATAAATCCCGATTTGACCACTGCGCAGAAAGAAGACCTTCTGGCACTCCTGCACAAACACAGAGCCTTATTTGACGTCCACTCCAAGCTTCTGGGGCGCACTTCCGTCGCAGTACATCGCATCGAAACCGAAGGCAGTTCGGTTGTACGCCGCCGCCCGTATCGCGTGTCTTCCGCAGAACGGAAAATCATTGCGGATAACGTTGATGACATGCTCAAAAGAGACATCATTCGGCCATCCTCCAGTTCTTGGTCGTCTCCTGTCGTGCTGGTTCGCAAGAAAGACGGCTCCGTACGATTCTGCGTCGATTATCGAGCCCTTAATAAGATCACGCGCAAAGACGTATATCCGATGCCAAGAATCGACGATGCCATTGACTCCCTCCAGGGTGCAGAATATTTCTCTAGTCTAGACCTCCGATCCGGATACTGGCAAATCCCCATGCACGAAGCGGACAAGGACAAGACAGCCTTTGCAACGCCAGACGGACTTTACGAGTTCAACGTCATGCCGTTCGGTTTATGTAATGCCCCTGCAACATTTGAACGCATGATCGACACAGTTTTACGTGGCCTTAAGTGGAAGACCTGTCTGTGCTATTTAGATGACATCGTTATTTTTTCTACAACTTTTAGTCAGCACCTTGAGCGCTTGGACGAAGTTTTCACTTGCATTTCCAACGCTGGCCTCCAACTCAACACAAAGAAATGCCATTTTGCCAGAAAGAACATCAAAGTATTGGGCCATCTTATCAGCAAAGATGGCATTCGACCAGATCCCGAAAAGGTTGCTGCCGTGCATCACTTCCCTCGCCCTGAAAATCAAAAGCAATTAAGAAGTTTCTTAGGCCTGGCATCCTACTTCCGCCGCTTCATCTGTCATTTTGCAGCCATGGCGTCGCCGCTACACAAGTTGCTCACGTCGGGCACTGCTTTCCCTTGGACAGATGAATGCGAACTTTCTTTCCAAGCCCTCAAGCAGGCATTAACCAGCGACCCTGTCCTCTGTCACTTCGATGACAACGCACCAACTTGCTTGCACACCGACGCTAGTGGCCATGGGATCGGTGCTGTACTTTTACAGCGGGATACCACCTCACGAGAGAGAGTTGTTGCCTATGCCAGTCGCGCACTAACACCTGCCGAAATGAATTACTCGATCACAGAACAGGAATGTCTCGCAGTAGTTTGGGCGATCCAAAAATTTCGACCATATCTTTACGGACGCCATTTCACGGTCATAACCGACCACCACGCCTTATGCTGGTTGTCGTCAATCAAAAATTTGTCCGGACGACTTGGTCGCTGGGTGGTACGCTTACAAGAGTACGACTTTGACGTTGTCTACAAGTCTGGGAAAAAGCATCAAGATGCCGACGCTCTCTCTCGCTGCCCGCTGCCATTATTAGCTTCGAGTACACCTCTCCATTGCTCGCCACTTGATGATGAGACTAAGTCGTCACTCCCGTTATTACCGTTATTACCTCTCACGGTTACTGACACGTTATCTTCCAATCGCCTCTCTCACCTCGCCTCGTGTCAACGTTCTGACCCCTACTGCGACAGCATCATCCAACGCCTGTGCGGAACTACATCTGCACCAAATGCCAGATTACGTCGACAACTGCGACTATTTAAGCTTGACAACGATGTGCTGTACCGCTACATATACAACTCCGACGGACACAGCTGGGTACCTATTCTTCCACGCTCGATGCGCACACAAGTCCTTGAAGCCTTGCACGACGACCCATCTGCTGGCCATTTGGGATTCCACAAAACATACCACCGCGTTAGGAGCCGTTTCTTTTGGCCAGGCATGT
Organism: Dermacentor albipictus; assembly: GCF_038994185.2. Lineage (NCBI taxonomy): Eukaryota > Metazoa > Arthropoda > Arachnida > Ixodida > Ixodidae > Dermacentor > Dermacentor albipictus. Next base: position 45,653,487 of record NC_091830.1, read on the forward strand.
CTACCTCTGTGGCCAAGTACGTCGCTTCTTGCGTTCAGTGTCAACGGCGGAAACGACCGACTTCGCCTCCTGCTGGGCTTTTACAGCCCATCCCATGTCCCGAGACACCGTTTGCCATCGTTGGGATAGACCTAGTCGGCCCTTTGCCCATAACGCCAGCGGGTCATCGATGGGTCGTGACAGCTGTCGACCAGCTCACACGTTACGCAGAGACCGCTCCTCTACGCTCTAGTTCAGCCTCCGACGTCGCCACCTTCTTTCTAGATGCCATTGTGCTGCGCCATGGTGCCCCTCGTGTACTGTTAAGCGACCGCGGCAAGACTTTCATGTCAACAATGCTCGCAGAAGTACTCGGAGCTTGTGGCACAGTTCATAAGACGACATCCGCATATCACCCACAAACAAATGGCTTAACCGAGCGATTTCATCGCACACTAATAGATATGATATCGATGTATATCGGGCCAAACCACGACAATTGGGACAAACTTTTACCTTTCGTGACTTTTGCTCACAACACCGCTATCCAACGAACTACGGGATACTCACCTTTCTACCTAGTTTTCGGCCGTTCACCGACATTCACCATCGACGCCGCTTTCTTCAATGCTCCAACTAACACCTCAGACAGTACACCCGAACAGTTCGTTTCGAGACTTGAGGAATGCCGTCAACGTGCTCGTTTCAACACAGAAGTCAGTCAGCTAGATCGCAAGCAACGTTACGACATCTCTCGTCGCGACGTCTCCTTTCGTCCCGGAGAGGAAGTGCTTCTTTGGACGCCTATTCGTGCACCCGGTTTGTGCGAGAAGTTTGAATCCCGCTTTCTTGGACCCTATATTATTAACGAACAAACATCCCCCGTGAACTATCGCGTTACTCCCGTAGACGTTTCTTCCGACCATCGTTGTCGTGGTTCGGAGATCGTTCACGTTTCGCGCCTAAAACGATTCGTTCGGCGTTCCCCTCCTGGCTAAGTCGCGGCCTGGCTGGCCGCTTGCGCGTGCGGGGAAATTAGTGTGAGCATTATTCATACGCTTCATATTCTCACCTGTACATACTCATCATCACCGTTTTGGGGCCTGGTGGTGGGGCTCTGTCTCGGGAGAATAAAGAAGAGACTGGCTGCCTAAACCTCGTCTCACAATATATATATATATATATATATATATATATATATATATATATATATATATATATATATATATATATATATATATATATATATATATATATATATATATATATATATATATATATATATATATATATATATATATGTGTGTGTCATTGGAGCAAAGGCAGAAAGATCGGCCTGGACTGCTGCTCTATATCCTGATACTCTGCAACGAGGGAAGAGGAGAAGGGAACAAACGGTGCAGTCGAGCAGTCCGGGCAACAGTCGGCTAATAGTGCGAATCCACGGTCAACTGCAGTGAGCACGATCGTCAGTATTGAGTACTTTTGGCCACCTCTAATACCTGCAGGTCAAGGTCTCTTGAGAAAGAATGCCTGCACGCGTCAGCTCCGCTCTGGCGAGTCTAATGGTCCAACAGCCGGCAGGCGATGAAGCGCTTTTAGCCGAGGAATCGAGGACGGACCGAGCCACGTACGGAAAGAAAAAGCCTTCTGGACTCCGTGCAAGACCGACACGTCCTTTCAGACATCGCCCCACTGATCCGTAATGACACCGCCCGAAGTTCGTGAACAACAAGACCGTAAAGATCAAAGCTGGACTCGGCACAGAAGGCTCGCAAGGACGGAATACTCGGGCTTCCGACACCAGCTCCCCTGGTGTTGTTGCGTGCAACGACGTCACAGCTGCAGCTTCCTTCCAGGCCGATAGGAAGGAGGGAGGTGAATAACTCGAATCTAGCAAAGCCACGGCATTCAGTGAATATAGATAAGAGTCGATGACTTAGTCACGGATTTATTCAGCTGATACGGCAAGCGCTGTGCGTTTGTCTCAGTATTTATTTGCTTGTCCTGTCTCTGTTTGCAGGTTGTTCGCAATTCGCCTTGCATTTAGTACAATTCACATACATGCACAGCTGTCAGAGCGTGAAAGAAGTCATGCTGTCGGCTTATTCTAACAAACTTTTAACTGTCTACTGCCAGAACTAGTTGGCGAGACGTATTGTCTTCACGTGTAGTTCGCGTGCTTGACGTAACACAGCGCGCTATAGCTACTGATACGATTCCGTCCCGGACACCAAAAAAATGAAATTGCCTTGGCTGATCGAGGGAAATAAATTACGTTGATGTATCGAGTTAACCGCTTGTGCTTCTGCAATGAAATTACCCACTTGAGTTGGAGACGCGCTATTCAAACTATAGTGCTAATTAGAGCTTCGTTGCCGCAAAAGAATGCTTCCTAGCCAGGAATATTATTCCGGAAGCCGCTGAATTCTGCCACGCTGTCGAATTCTGCCACGCTGTCGAATTCCGCCATCTTGGCGTTTTGAACCAATCAGGAAGGGTGTGACCACCCTGGGAGCCAATCAGAAACGACAACATGGTGAATTTGACAACATGGCGGAATTCGAAAATGTTCCAGAATAGCTCCCCGGAAGATTAAGTACAACGTGCACAGGAACGTCGCACGGCTCGCATCCCACTCGTTGCGCTATGCACCGTACTAAACGCGTTCAGAGCACGTACGCGTGCCAGCTCTTTAAGAAAAAGGCGAGAAGCGCGACACGCGAGAAGTGGTACCTTCGTGCGGGTCCCTTCCTTCGATGGAAGTAAAACACCTTTCGCTGGCGTTCTGCGGGGACGCCCTTGTTTCGTTCATTCGCGCGTCTTAAGTGCATCTTTCTTTTTTTTTTCTTTCCTCGGAGCGCGCCAAGTGGTCATGCAGCGGAAGCACGCAAGCGTTACAAGGTCCGATCGCCAGATGGCGGATGCGTCAGTTGGCCCGTGCAAAAAAGTAATCAAAACCGCCGGCAGAGGGAGGACGCCCGCGCAGGCGGCGCCACCGCGTCTTGGCCAATCGCGAAGCGGCCAAGCCAAGCGGAGCAGACGATCGAGAGAAAACGTGACAGACGGCGCGTGGCAGACGACGTCTAATTTCGTGTTGCAAGGTTTTTTTTGAAAAAGGAAAAGTGCAATGAACAGAAGGCTCGTAAGCGTGCGAGCATAAGCGGACGAATAACAACAAAAAAAGAAGGAAATCGCCGTGTGGTCCCCGGGCTATAGAGAAGGTCGAGGGAAAACAGTAAGGGGAGAAAGGAGGGGGGGGGCGCAAAATATTTAATAACTAAGCACTGTGTAGAAGCGAACGAAAATCGCTAGCGCGTGGCAACACTTCGCGAAGTTCGCTGAAAACGTGCGCCCCCTTTTGTTTATGCAAAGCACGTTTCTTGTTCAAACACGGGTCAGGGTTTAATAGCGTTGTGCAATACCCGCCTGCGTGCGCAGTTATAACGGCATCAAGGTCTTCATAAAGTTCGCCGCGGATAAAAGCAACAGAAGCACCCGGATTCGTTAATTTGCTGAATTTTCAAGTATACATCAACTAGGACCGCACCGCTTTTTCGTGCGTCATTTAAACGTGGCTGATACTTAGAAGGCTTAGGTCTCCAATAGGACAAATTAGCACGTTTGACAACGGGACCTCCAGGAATTTTGTTAATTATACGATATCTCGTGAAATGCACACCGACAGCGACCATGGGATAGAATGACTGTCGTCTGCGTTGCAGTCCCGAAACAGCTTGTAGGAGATGCAGATAAGGTCGCCGCGTCACTATTGCCGTGGAACACGCAAGTAGCAATTTCATTAGGCCCAGTTTGGTGATCATTGCCCAAGCATACGAGCGCATAGCGCAGGCACATGAAGGCGATGACAAAGGCTTTCGTCACATGTGCTTGCGCTATAGGCTCTTATGCTTGCACATGCACTAATCCCAAAACTAGTTCTACATATTATCAAGCAACAACCAATCTTTCTTTTCCGCCAGAGAAATGTAAGCAGATTTTGATGGAACAGTTTGCGAGGCTTAACTCATTACCTGCTCATTTCTAGACATGCACCTTTAAGTTTGCATTCGCCATAAGACACTTAAAACGAGCGCACACATTTGTGCCCTGAAGGCTATAGCGCAAATATCGAACAGATATCGAAGAATAGATGTCGCTTTAAACAAGCAATACATTTTTTTTTTCTATATGCAGCCTCTGTCCACTTCAGTCATTAGTCTTATAGGCAGCAAGCCACGACCTCAAAAATGGTTCGAACGCTGTAAATAAAAGTGCGCGCGCTTACCACAAGACGTACGGCAGATGTTTGACTATCCAAAAGTTGCGACGGAAAGTGCGGACGACCTCCAAGCAACGCCAAGTCCACGCTTGATTCTGAGGATGGCCGGCCCCGACCGTGAAGGCGTCGAACAGATGGCGGCGTCCATTAAAGGGCGCTTACGGCCCCGCACACAATTGGGGGAGCTGCTGGCGACGGAGCGTACAAAACCCGATGTCAGAGTTGCGGTTAAACGAACAACAAATGCGTTAAGTAAAACTTCCTGAAGCGAGAGGCGTTTTCATAATGGCTCGAGGCGATTGCGCTACCGAACTTCGAGAATCTGCACGCCTGACACGGGAAATACCGACAGATCGGTGATGTTGCTTCGAAACTGAAGCATGAAGCGCAATCATATTTTCTTCTTTTTTTTTTTTTGAGAAACATACACGGCACATTTTTCCTTTCTCTTTCTTTCATTCTCTTTTTTTTTTCTTTGTTCAAGTCCAGAGCAGGAGTACGAATAATGGTCGTTGAAAAGAAGGTATACGCTTCAAGGCATATATACCAGAAATCATGAGTACAAAACACGGGAAAATGACTCACGCCGCTTCCGTCCTTTTCGTCTGCTTTGCGAGCGTGCGCCGTCTGCCAAAATGTGCTCGCCTTCTCCCGCTGCTTTTGCTTCCATTTTGACTTCGATCACGCTCCCGAAGCCGGCTGCAAATTGAAACGCGATTGTGGCGCATGCGTGAAGTGCGTTTCTGGCTGCGCGGCCCAGTAATATTTTGCATCATCTGCGGCCCCCCGGAGGTGCATGCAGGCGCGGGTGAACCAACTCGCAGACGACCCGCCGGCGCGTCGTCTGTTTCGAAGGTATCGTCGGTTGCATGTCTATACATACACTTCTTTTTTCTGCAGAACGTGAATTTCCTTTCGCGTGAACACACACACAAACTCACACACATAGGAAAGAAGAACTACCATCTCTGTCGTGATCGCGCACTCAGTGAAATGCGATTGCTTTCTTTCTTTGCACGCAGAGCCTTTTCTTCCTTGTTTTTCTTTAGCGTAGTTGGTTGGCCGGTGGTGCTAAGTTTTCCAGGGAGCCTACGCCAACCGAAGCAGACGATGGTAGCAGACGACCCGCGAGAGTTAACGGCGCGGACAGGCTATATATGAAGGAAACGCTTGGGAAGATCGCGCGAGCGCTCAAGGGCAACCATATATACGTGCCTGGAAGTTTGCTCGCTGCCTGATAGGTTGAATTTGCTTCGTTTTTATTTTTCGTTCGGCTTTTCGCGGATGGAAGAAGGTGCAGCTCTTGGACTCGGAACGTGGCGCATAGCCTACGCTTCCTGGCTCTAAACGCTCACGCAAACATTGCTCACGCAAACATCGCACGCATAAGGAATGAGCACTGCGCAGCGATAAGACGAGGGAGCTGAGAAGGAAGTGGAAGTTGAGCGTTGAAGTTGCCACGGTCAGACGTTGCTACGGTTGACAGTGCGTTGCCAGGAAGGAAGCGAGGAAACGCTTCTGCGCTACGCACGGAATGCGTTCAAATTTTGATTGGCGTTGTTGTTTGCTTTTTTTTTTCTGCAGGAACCTTGAGTGGTTATAGTATAACGTAGCGGTCGCCGCTGACCGAGTCAAAAAATCATACAGTTTCCTACAATATGCTAGAGGTAACTGTATGCGCTGCAGTCGTTGACCCTCCATGCGAATGATGGCAAGTACACGGATTTGTCTGATCTTCGTGCTTGTGGATTCGGACGTTCTTGTGGCTTTGTTTATTGCGCTTTATATGCCTTCATTGTGGTAAATTTCAGTGCAGAAGACGCTGCAAACACGCACCATTGCAACTAATTGCAACGATTGCGCTTGTCGAGGTGGCCAAATCGTAACTCGCCAAGCGTCTCAAGGCACTGATATGCCCGCGATAAATTCACAAAGGCGTTTCAGATCGCTTGTCGATGCATGCGTTCGTGGCGAAATGGTTTCAATCTCGGGCTTCTGTACTATAGAGGTGCTGTGTTGGAACCCTACCGTCAGACAATTTTACTATTGGTTACTTAATTATTTATCGGGCAGTGCATTGTTCAAAACGTCGAGTTTACAATGTCATGGAACCGTTCGAAGCCAGAAGGACGAAGTTGAGGCATATCTATATACTTCCCATAATTCTAATGCCGGTACAACCGCCCCCATTGCAGCTACCGTAGACATTACCATCAGAGTTCCCTGTAGTAATTATAGTGTGAAACTTCACGCAAGAAATTAATAATAATGAGCCAGCCATCCCGAAATTTAAGAACCATGAAATGCTTGTCCCCTTTAGACGTCTCAGTATAGCGTACTTTACGGAATTGAGCTGTCGTTTTTGGGGAGTTTTAGTGTAGGGGCCCCAATAGTTTGGGGCCCCAAAGAGCTTTGCGGGTGTTAGCGTTATGGCACGTAGGAGTGAAGAGTTTTAGAATAGGGTTTTACGTTTGCGGATAGCGTCTTGCGCTGACAGCGCCACTACGGCGTCAAAGAAAAGCTATTAGAGATAATAAATAAAATATATACCATTTTATGATAGGAATAGTAATTTTGGCTTTCGTGTATTCGCATTTAATTACAATTTAGAAGTTATTCTGTAAGCAGCAAACAGTTAGTTGCGCTTAGTTTTGAGCAAACCAACATTACTAGCCTTCACCAGCCAAGCTTAGCCGTGTTAGGCCTACGAGCCATAAAATCCACAAATGAATTCAAAATCAGCGGCGTCTAATGAGTCAATATTCATAACACACGCTAGTTGAGGGAAAGCGATAACCGCAGTCACTTCTCCTAGCTTGCGAACTTCACGCGTTACCGCGAATCGAACCCAGTTTGGTGCTAGGTTAGAGCCGTCGCTTCGATGGGCGCCGCCATGTTTGCCGACGCAAAACTTTTGGGGCCGCTATTTGGGCTCCCGCTAAATCGGTGAAATAGCGTTCCCAACGCAAAACCCAAAGGCAGTTTGCGTCTTGCGCATGCGCAGTGGCTTCGACGCTATTTCTTTGGGGCCCCAAAACGTTTGGGGCCGCTATTCTAAAACTCTCTTTTGACTCGAGTTGTAGTAGTAAAGTTGAAGCTTAAAGGTTTTGTGATTACTAACTACTTCTGTGAAAGAGAACTGACGGGCTAAAAAAAAAAATAATTCCAACTCAGTCGGTGGACTAACTATTTCTTTTAAATGCACCAAACCTCATCAAACTCGATGCAGTGTAAGCCCAGCAAAACGATTTCTCCATTCCCACGTATCTATATATAGTTCCCGAGGTAAACTTACTGCTTATTGTCATCTGCGTTTTATTAGGGCTAGTGCGTTCACATTAGGTCAAGCTAAGTGGCCGAAAAGTCAGCCCTAATCGCTCTTACCTTCGTATGCAGAAATGCAACTTAAGTTGAAGCCCATGCTTGACTTGATCCGAGTGACGCCTATGGGGAACGCGCCGAAAGAAACGCAGTGAGCGTTTACGGGCACGTTAACGCCAGGCGTCATCTAAATCAAGTCAAGCATGTGCTTCGACTTAAGTTGCATTTCTGCATACGGGGGTATTCGTGTTTGCTTCCTTTAGAATGTAATGTAGCCTTTGCTTATCGATAAACTGGACCGCCTAACGAAAATTCGGCGCCATCACAACTATACTTTGGCTCAGCGGGACGCCGTACAGAGGTGTGAGCAATTTTGTAGCCAATTTGGAAACTGCGCAGCGTCATATTCATACTTAGAAAACTGGTTATAATTTTGGATTGATTTCGAACTGTCTGCATGAGTAGTACTTTCATCATCACTACGGATGCATTGTTGCCTTGACAACCATGTGCACACTTGGGAGCCAGGTGGCCTCGGCAATTAAGTTTCACGACTGGCTGGTATGGATGGATACTTCGCTACCATAGTAACCGATATACTTAGTTCAAAGCCGGCTTCTCCTTGCAATGTCGTTTGATGGCTAGCTGCTATGACCTGTCATTATGATACCTGGTTGTCATGCTAAACACAAGCCTGGTTCGAAGCCGGGTCGCGTTTGCAATAGTACTTTACTACTGGCTGCTACGGCTTGTCGTTATGGGTAACGCGTTGTCATGGTAACCACATGCGAAATTCGCAACCGGGTTGCCTTAGCAATGCCGTTTTATGACTGGATACGACGACATGTTGCTATGGGTGCCCTGTTGCCATGGTAGCCATATGCGTAGCTCGAAGCGTAATGGTGGCTCGTGCCACAGGGTTTTGTTACTGACTACTACGACTTGTCGCTATGGGTACGTTGTAACGACATACGGAGTTCCAAGCCAGGCGGAGAAGCAACTCGTACTGTTAACAGTGGCACTGATGCTGACAATGCTTGGCTTGACATGTACCCTTGTATGGAGCCGTGTTGCTTCCAAGCACCCAAACCGGCGTTCCGGAGTTCAATGAAGATTTCTTCTGAGCTGGTCCGTGTAGTTAACTTCTCACTGGCCATCAACACAACAAAGCCAATAAGGAAGACAGCAGTGTTTCATGCATTTGTGACACTCATTCCCGTGTCTGAAATGACCGAAACACGTAAGCCAGCAGCAAGCCGTGCATTCCCGTCGCTTTTGCAGCGTTACTGGCTTATAAGTCGGCGCGTTAGTCTTGTATCACCGTGCGGCCCACTTGAAGGCCAAGCACGCAGGCCGAAAGCGAGAAACACACAAGAGACAAAGTTTTTTTTCCAGTGCAAAAATAACGACTCTGCATTTATTGAATGCGTTGTTTTTCTCTTTTCACGCTTTCTTTTCATCGCTTCGTTCTTTGTCGAAGGCATATGTACAGCCAGGTAATGGCAGGCGTTCGAAAGGGGAAGGGGGAGATTGGGTATTCTTTCATTTGCATCTTGTAACACCTAAGGTACTTCATAAATATACATATGTACAGGACTCTTCGCATATTCTTAAAAAATGAAATATTACAGATATTCATAAATTATGTTGGGGCACGCTGTACAGAGACAACCGCGTGACATAGCACAGGAGGCAAGGGGAGGGGCCATAAACAGAGCTTACACAGGAAATGACCTCGCGACTACGCACGAACGAGAATAAAAAAAAGAGAGAGAGAAAGACGTGAATGCGATTTCACAGACACATGCATAATATCTCGAACGAAAGAAAAACACTCTCACACCCGTGCGAGAAACAATCGTCTGCGACGAATAGACAGATACACATATACACGGTCGACTATGGCTCCCTGGTAATGACATAACAGCCATCTTTTTTTTTCTTCTAAAAAACCATTAGACTTGACTCATCGTACCACGTTCGCTTCATCCACGCAAGGAATACTTGCGCTCGCCCTTTGGACGCTAGCTTCGCCGCAGGCCTAGCCGTACACCTCTGCACCAAAGGGAGTCAGAATGGACACCGTGCAAAAAGCGGCAGTAATTTTTTACACCCCAAGAGATAAATTAATCGACACCTGCAAGTTCGACGAAGCGAATTTTCGAGGTAACCCCAGCACAGTAGGGAAAGAAAAAAACCGCGAGAAAGCACCTGATGCAGATAGCAGTGAGAAAAAAGAAAGACGCGTGTAAAAAAAATACACCGAGAAAGGGGTAACTGCAGAGAGAAACACCCCTTTCCCGCCAAGCGCTACGGGAACGATATTATGTGGCTAGTACAGTCTGGCATATCACGGATTGGCGCGCTCAAAAATTCGCGCATACTCAAGTACGCAGGCTATTCGAAGCTACTCGCTACGCATCAGTCGGCGCAAAATGTTTCTGGGCCAACTAAACGACTGCAGCAAAAGAGCTCGGTTCACTGATCTCGACATGCTGCGAATGCGAACCGAACAAAGCGTCCCTGCGGCCACGATAGTAAACCTTGCGTAAAGAAACGATGTGAGCACAAACAACTAAACAGTTATTAATACTATTTGTGGTACAGGTCGGTCGCCCTTGGCTGTGCGAGACCTCCCTACTTGGAGGTTACGCGAGCGGCACTTAAACATCTCATTTTAAAATAAATAAAAAGGAAGACAAAAGGAGAGGAAAAACAGAACATCATCTAGAGGAAACCACGCCCTGAACTTTTTTTCCCGTGAAGTAGGCGACATAGTGTTGGGGTTGCGTAGTATATGAACCTCTTCGCTTTTTCAAAAGTTTCACATTAACGCTATTACGTGACAGCAGTGTGCTGCCCAATAACAGTGAAATCATTCTAAGTTCAGCCACAGTACATGACTGAATACATGAATCCGTGGGCAAGCTTCTATTCTGCAAGGTGGTTCGAGACGCGATGTGATTAAAGACCTTTCCGACATATCATATATGAAAACGATGACAGTTAACTCTGGCAGGGTGGACACGATCGCATCTTTATATTAATATTTGCACACAATTTCTTTTTTCGTTGCTTTGATTTGACGCTGCAGTAATGCCAATAATACTGAAATAAGCAAAAAAATAAGTCGACAGCAATGGTACGAGATGAAAGAAGCAGAATAAGGCAGGGGTGCGAGGACGGATGCTACAAAGGACACCACCTTTGGACAAGTCCGCTGTTGCCCCGTTACAAAGCTCATATGATCGATACAAACTGCAGGAAAACGCGAACCGGACAACAGACAGGAACAGGAGGGGAACAGCTAGAGACAAGCTGTGATGAGGTACTGAGAAACGAGGCATGGAACATCAAGGGGGAAAAAATGGAACTGCTGCGACAGGCACGGAATGCGCATGCTGCTGGAAACAATACAATAACAATAACGAGTTCTTTTTTTTTTCTTTTTTTAAAGGTTGCAGCGGTCGAAGAGCACGGAGACTGACTGCATCAACTCGAGTGCTTCTGTGAAGAAGGCAGCGAGAGAAGTTTAAGAGCTCGCAGACTTTTGCAACTGCTACAAAAGGCTGCAGCAATGCCTTTAGTGGTACTGTCAGATTTAACTGTTCAGGGAGCAAGAAGAGTTATTCGTAGACACAGTGTCTTCAACACCTCTAAGTGCCACTGCTCTAATGCAATATAATAAATTAGGAAACAAAATGAACAGTAGAGCAAAACATTTAAGGGATTGAAGCATGGTCTGCAAGAATATGATCACAAGTACGTTGATGAAAGAAGTGCAATGCTCAACAGGCAACAGCAACAAAAAATGATAATATAAAGGACATGGGCAGAAGAAAATGACCAGACAATTGAGACCAAAGGCACAGACAACCATATGCATATGCTCAGGACGGGATAGGAGGCACACTCTGTGAGAGACTGCACTTAAACTTGTATCTGGATTGAAATCTTTGCGAGTATATCAAGAATCTAATTACAGGCCACAAATTACACATTTGTAGTATTGTCGCTCTCTGATAGGGAGACAATGGCAATTAAAACTAGGATGCAAACGTGGATGAGCTGTGTGTTTATCTCAATCCAGAGTTGTTGCATTGCGCAAATAACGTTATGAGAAATTAAAACAAAATAAACACTCCTTTTTCCTGATAGGTGCTTAAAAAGCTCTAAGGACTTGGCTGAGTCATAGAGGTGTGAAAAGAAGGAATAATAAAATTAATCAACAAGCCGTAAACATGACAAAAAAGGAAAATGCATGAAACAAGAAAATGGCGGAAATACCCAGACGGTTTCTTAGGACTCTACCGGAACATGCAAAGCAGACGGTGGACACACACACACACCCTGCCCGCTGCAATTGCGCCCCGACAGATTTTGAAATAAAAAGTCTGTAGCTTCGCAGTGTGTGTCAAACGCACCAGAGGCGACGGGGGAATATAGAACAAGCTCTTTGGATCCATGAGTGATGACAATGCTGGGAAGGCCCTTTTTGTAGCTGACGATGAGGTGGTGAGCTGGTATTTCTAGTGAACCGTAACAGTCACATGTAGTAGGCACGTGATCACAAAAAGTGTTCCGCACACACGTCCAAAAGTCCTCTCGCATTCAGTCTGCAGACAGCAACTCTCCACGCTTGGGAAGCATTTATATTAATAATGAAAAAAATGAGAAAAAAAAAAACTCTGGATGACTATTTTGGTTGTGAGGTCGCGGTGGTGGTATAAACCGTCACGCATCTTTTTATAGTCCCACACGTGACGACCCCTTTCTCTGTCGCCACCTTTTCTTCTTCCTCTAGCAGCACAGGGAAAGGATGCGCGCGCACTGAGGTCACAAAACGTCACTTGCAACGTCACAGGCAGTGTTGACGACAGCACATGTGGCACTTTTGAACAGATGCTGCCCCATATCGATGATTGGAGACGGTACGTGGACAGTCACGTGACGATGACGGCGCGTGGCGTCAGTGACGCGGGGTCGACGACTCGTGACGTCATGGTCACGTGGCGACGATGGGCACGGTAACATCACGTCCCGCACCTGGCCTGCGCCGAAGCTGCCCAAGGGTGGTGGCGGTGAGGCAGCGCCTTTTCAATGTCATCAGTGGCAGGGAAGCGCGGCCAATCACACTGTGCACAATGTCAGTAGGGCGCCACCTGTGTGGCACTTAGAGAAGTCTCACACTTCTGTCGCAAGCAGGTTTTCGTCCCGATAGTGGTCCTCTATCACGTACACCGCATTATTGCCGCCCGTGACTGGTTGGGGCTCAGGCAACTGTTGCTGCAGCTGCTCCTTGGCTGACGCAATGTCATCCTCTTCGACTACAGTGCTATCCACCACTCTTGAATCACAGCTGCAGGAGAAAAAGAAGAGACAGAGGTAAGACACGATTCTCAGTTGTGGTCTTAGGCTACTGACAATATAAGCTGTGGTATATGGTAACGCATGCAGAATGAATATTGTACAGCTTGACTCATAAGAACTGAAATACAAGGTACTACTAAGATGTGCATCACTCTTTTCTTTTACGGGCTATAGCTTGACTATGCTTCAGAATCTTAATCTCTGGTGTAAACATCATCACAGTAGTGCACATGGAGAGTCAACGCTCACCTTTTGGGCGAGGAGCCACGCAGCGAAGCACGATCCAGGACATGCTGCACTGCCACCGTTGCACTACCCTCAATGCCACCACCTGGCTCTTGATAGAGCCTGTTCAGAGTCCTCGTGCTCGCATACACTCCTTCTGGAGTGGCATCGGTGTCGAGCGAGAGCTTGCTCTGTGCCCTCGCATCCACGTTGAGCACCTTGGCCACGCCGGCTGGGGGCGGCGCCGAGGTTGACGACGACGCGACGTTGTTGTCCCCGTTGGCCTTCTTCTGAAGGGGCTTCTCCACCAGCGCATTGACGACCACCATGGGCGGCGGAGCCTTGCCGCCGGCGCCCTTGTTGTTCATGCCGTGGTGCTGCACCGCGTTGCGTTCGTTCTGGCGCCGGGCGGCCTCGGCGTCGCGTCGCTCCTTCCAGCGTCGCCGCTGGCACACGATCAGCAGCGCCGCGACGAGGGCGATTAGCGGGACGGCCACCGAGGCCGTCACGATGAGAGCCAGCTGGACGCCCGAGAGCGCCTCCTCCGCACTCCGGCCCCGGCTGTCCCTCGTGAGGAGGTCGTGGCGGCCGACGTCCTCGCCGCCCCGCCTGGCCGACGACCTGCCGGGCGACGGCGGCACCACGGCGACCCTGGGCGCGAGCGCCGGGGGCCGGTGCTCGCAGCGGTCCCCGCCGAAGTCGTTCAGGCAGCGGCACTCGAACCGGCCCGCCAGGTCGACGCAGACCCCGCCGTTGAGGCACGGCGACGAGGCGCACTCGTCCAGGTTGACCGAGCAGTCCTTGCCCGAGAAGCCCGCGGGGCAGTTGCAGGCGAAGTCGTTCACGAGGTCCACGCAGCGGCCCCCGTTGGCGCACGGGTAGGTGAGGCAGTCGTCCACGTCGTGGTCGCACAGCCGGCCCACGAAGCCCGGCCGGCAGAGGCAGCGGAAGCTGTCGGCGCCGTCCAGGCACGAGGCGCCGTTCAGGCACGGGTTCGAGACGCAGTCGTCGACGTTGGTCTGGCACAGGGGTCCCTCGAAGCCCGGTCGGCACTCGCACCGGAACCGGTGCTGGTTGCCGACGCCACCGGCGTTGCCGTCCGACAGAGTCACGCACGTGCCGCCTGGTTGAGGGAAAAGGAGAGGAGGACGTCAGTACACGTCGAGTCTCCGCGAAAGAGAACAAAGGAGCACCGCTGTGTGATAATATAATGATGTTCTACCAGTTGGGCAGAGCCCATTTACTAGAAGTACCTGGGCCGGGATTTAAACTCGACTCTGATAACTTGCACAGATTTCATGGGGCACCTTAAAGACTCGCATCAAATCTACCTATGGAGGACAATAACCCGATCCACGGAACGAGCCAGGACAGACGAGTTAAAAGCTTCGGTGCTAGCCCGGTCGGGCTGCCGCCAATGGTACACGGCGTGAAACACTCACCGTTGGCGCAGGGCGACGGCTCGCACGGGTCCCTCTGCACCTCGCACCGGTCCCCGGCGAACGCGTCCGGGCACAGGCACCGGTACCCGTGCGACGTGTCCGGCGCCTCGCGACAGCTGGCCCCGTTGGCGCACGGTTCCGAGTCGCAGGCGCTGCGCGGGACCTCGCAGTGGCGACCACCGAGTCCCGGGGGGCAGCTGCACGTGTAGCCGGGGGCGGAGGTCGCCGTGGCGTCCGTCGCGCGGCAGATGCCCCCGTTCTGACAGGGCGACGCCAGGCAGGGGTCCTGGACGAGCTCGCAGTCGGTACCGGCGTACCCGGGCAGGCACGAGCAGGTGTACGATCCCTGGCCCGTGTTGGTGCAGGTGCCCCCGTGTCGGCAGGGCCGGTTGTTGGTGCAGTAGTTGAGGTCCTGGTTGCAGAAGAGGCCGCCCCAGCCTTCGTCGCAGTTGCACTGCCAGGGCTGCGAGCAGGTGCCGTGGAGGCAGCCCGGGTAGCGGACGCACCGGTCGCACAGCGGGCCCTCCCAGCCGATGCGGCACTTGCACTCGTTGGGACGGTCGCAGTCGCCCTGGGGCTCCTTGCAACCCTTCAGGCAGATCGCTGCACAACAGACGAGAGACATAGTTGAGCTACTGCACTGAAGCCTGATGATTGCCACGGAGGGCAATATAGGCGACAGAGTTAAGACACGGTCGAACACTGTCCGGGAAAGGACGTCAGAAAAGGCCCTCAAATGGCACGTATTCGCGGTACCGCGTGCAGCGTAACAGCCAACGTATCGAAACAGCCAACGGTTATCGAAAGGATCAGTACTGCCATGTTAGGGATTGTGAGTAAGAGAGGGGGTGGAGGGCTCAGTCCATTTCGTGACGGGCCAGCAGCCTTTAAAACTCGCTGAACGGGCCAGAAGCCGGGGGGAAAACTCCACAGTATGCTCCAAACTCAAAGTCAACACGAAACGTCCTTGACGGAGGTGAAGAAAGCTCCAAGCCACGCGAAAACACCGTGGAGCTTTGACGGCGAGCGAAACACTGCACGAGGAAGGAAACGACCGACAACACACACACACACACACACACACACAAACACGCACGCACACAGATCCTGCACGGTATAAGCCAGACCAACGCGATTTGCCACAGCTCACGCGCGCCCGCACGCTCGTTGCAGCATTAGCTGGCGAGGCAGCGGAGAGAGGGGAAGGGTGAAGGGAAGGGGAAGCAAACACGACGGCGACGGAGATGCGAAACTTGCAGCAGCGCGGACAGAAGAGCGCGTACGGCACCCACCGCCGCCCCCTCCTCCCACCCGAACACGACGGGACAACGGCGTTCGAACTTTCGCTGCAGCAAGCGACGGAACGGCCTAATGATGCGCGGCAACAAAAGACGACCAGAGAAAGGTGGAGCGTGCGCGAGCGAGAGAGCCGAGAATCGTTGCCGTCCCTTGGACACGGCACCTCTTCCTTTATTTTCTTTTTCTAGTTTTTACTAAAAGTAGTAGTTCTACTACTACTGGAGTTGGAGGGTTCGACCCCCCCTTCCCTGTCTCCCTCCACCCGCTACTGCCCGCGTAATCGCGCGCGTGCGAGCCCAAAGTGCATTGGGGCGGAGGAGACGCGCGGGACCGTATACGGCCACCGCGGACCTGCGAGCGCGTCGATCCGATGACGACCGGACGGATGTGCGCAGGAATGGCTCTCTCTCCCCGGTCACTGCAAACAGGGAGCGCTTCGCACGCACAGACACAGGTCACCCGGCAACGACAAATGTCGTTTGCTGCACGGCAAGGGGCTTTCCCCCCCCCCCCCCCCCCTCCCTGCCGTGAGGTGCGATTCCGAGAGCCCGCTCACTCACTCACTCAGCCAGCGAGAGAAAACCGCTGCTTCTGAATTCCTCTTTCGGTGTGCACTCCAGAGGCGCGCTGGATGGAGAAAGCGGGGCAGCGAAACTTTACTTTAAGTGGCACTGAGCCGGAAATTAAAAAAAGAAATCGTCGACACCGACTACAAGTATGCATCGAAAAAGAAGCAAGTCGTGTGTGCCTTCCGCGCAGGGTCGGCAGAAAGGTTAAGCTCCCGAAATGAGCAGCGGCCAGGCTTCCTTCCAAAAAAGATGGGCCACAGCACGGCGGACAAGCGTGCTTTCCCCCGGTAAAGCGCGTAGCTGAGAAAACGTACGGATACGTACGCGTTGCAAATAAAAAAAAGAAAAGAATGAAAGAAGAGAGGCTACACAAAAAGCAACACAAGCCGCGGTACACAACCTGATTGGAGAGGAAGGTGGGGACGACCGGGAGAAACGAAAGGAGACGAAGATTTTTTTTTTCTTCTTTTCTTTCGGTGGGCGCGCGGGCGGCATTTAGGAAGCTAAAAAGACGATCCTTTTGCTGCTCGCCCCGGGGGTGATTATACCGGTAACAGCGCGGCACTCGGAGGGATACCCCCCTCCACCCCCGCTCCCCCGAAAACGCCCCCCCCCCCCTCCCGCCTTACAAACCTTGCACTTATACCCTGTCCGGCGTGTAAGTGCACCTCCCTCGACCCCCGCGGGTCGGCTACCTGGTGAGCTACTGAACCGCCCGCAAACGAGCAGCACACCGGCGCGCTTATAGACACCGCTACACAGCCTCGACAGGCTTCCACTTTTGGAAGGAATGCGGTGGACGCAGCGAGGGCCCCGGGGCACTGAATCGGGACTATGCGGCTACTAAATTCGCCGGCCAGGCCGAGAGGACAGTTCGTTAACAAACGTTCCCTGCAAAGTGAGGCCAGCGCTTGGCCACGTAGACGGAATGAAGTAAACGCCGCGAGGGAAACCGCGCGCGCTCCTGAAGTCGGCCACACACGCACACACACACACACACCCTTATTCACGTTTGTTCGGGGCAGGCGAGCAGGAAGCACATCATTTGGCACATCGCGTAGACATTAAAACGAGGCACGTTCGGCTTTACATTTCAATACTTCCTTTGCACCTTTCGCGCTTTCTTTCGTTCTTACTTTTTTTTCTCTCAAACGGAAAACCGTCGCGGCTGTTTCGGGTGTCGCGGTAACTCCGACGAACCGAAAACGAGAATGGGCCGTCAAATTCTGCCGGAGACTACTTGCGGCGCTGTCTCAACGTTACAAGCTGCGCCCACTGTAGCTTCTCCTCAATCCACGGGAAAAAAAAGTTAGTCGTCCACGAGTGTAGTCAGCGCCAGGCGTCGTCGCCTCCCGAACCTGCCCTGTCCGTGATACAGTAATCTTGGCCTGCGCGCTACAGTAATCGCCAGAAGCCAACGTCGAAGCGTACGGGTCATAGCAGTACACGCAAGGTTGGGCGAGACAGGCGCGAGCGATTCCAAAGTCGGACTGCTTCGGAGGACCGTGTGAACGGAAACGCTTAAATACCGCGCGCGCCGAGCCAGCGAAGGAGGCCCGGCACGACTCCAGGAGGAGATGACGAAACGGGACGTGGGAGGGGGGGGGGGGAGCGGAGGGATGGGGGGGTAGGCAACGAAGACAACGCAATCCCTTTTCTTTTTGCGGGCTCAAGAGAGCCGCTCGCCCTTTCTCCAGGGTCCTGTCACCTCCGGCCTCCCCCACAGCTATGCCGCAAGGAATGCCGCTGGTTGTACTAGTCCCATGTAGACCCGGTTGCGGGCAACTATAGATGAATGTCGAGTTCGTAACACGATAAACAAACACGCTTCACCGTCGCGGTCAAGAGGCAGGGAGGCGAGAACAGAAGGATTCTACGGTATATTACGAGCGGGTTTGTGGAGACGCACCCGTCTGAATTTCCCCGTAATATTCATCGGGAAAGTTCGACGTTTTCGATAGCCCCCCAGTACAGTCCGAAAAGGCGGCAAGCAATAGCGCCATGACACCGGCATGGGGGTGGCTAGGCATGCGCCGTGAACGTGCACTGAAGTCGGGGCCCGTTCGCGTGAATCGGACATTTTCCCGACAAACGAGAGACCCGCATGCCTTACACCGACAACCCTCATACACTACGGACTGCTTCATCAATCTGAGACACCAGTTTACATTCACTCAAACGAAAATGATGAATACAAGTTAAAGCTGTCATTGGAACTATATATAACATAAAAGAGAAGGTATATGCCCAAATTACGCAAAAACAAAACACGATAGAGAGAGAGAGAGAGAGAACGCCCCAACACGACGACTCCGCCTTCTAAAAAAATGAAAAAATAAAAGAGACCGCGCGAACGTTGCGAAGTTCGCACGGGAATTTCCCTCTTCCCCCTACCGTCAAGCAGCACGCCTACAGAAAAGAAAAAAAAAGAAAGATCGACCTGCTTGCTGGCTACCTGTCCGGTCACACCTTTCTCGGCTATAACCGAGGATAAGGGAAACGCTAGGAGGAGGAACAACAGCGAAAAAAAAAAAATGCCGCGAAACACCAAAAAAATAAAAAAAACGAGTAAAAGCTAAGCACTGCTCGGCGGGTGCGCGTAAGGACCGCCCGCTGGCCAGCAAAGAGAACTCCGGTCATCATCGCCGCGCCGTATAACGCAGCCAACACTGGCATGGGAACGCGCCTACTCACGGCGCAGTTACGCGCGCGGTATGCCCCCCCCCCTTCCCCCCCACTACCACCCCCACGGACGAGTAAAAGAGCTCGAAGCGAAAGAAAAAAAAAAAAACCTGAAACATGTTCTGAAAAGGCCAGCTGTAAGGAAAAGAAAAAGAAAATGCGGGGGGGGGTGCAGGGGGGGCAGCAACAAAGCAAAACGGACACCACGACTGTGCTCCGAGCGGAGGAGGAAAACACACGGTAGCGCCTGCGACGCCGAGCGCGGGAAAGGAGTCAAAACAACGAAACGAAGGAGTCAGAAAGGCACGCCAGCGCCGGTACACAACAACAAGAGTCGCGGGAGAGAGAAAAGAATAAAAGGAAATAAAAAGGGAGTCAGCGCCGGAGTGTCGACGTTAACGCGCCCGCCTTCTTTTTCGCCATCGCAGGCAAGCAGCAGCTCGGCTCCACACCACTACACGCGTGTCTGAAGGTGCGAGTACGAACGAGCGGACAATGGAAACGTATCGCCGTCAATTTCATATTTGTTTTTTATTTTATTTCTCGCGTTTTCGGTTCTTTGCACCCGACTGCGCTATATATCGAAAAATGCGGGCAATGCTGACCCGAAAATACGTTCGCTTTTTTGTTGTCTTTTGTTTTCAACACTGGGCGCGCGCGTACCTGCGTTATTGCATTTTCTTTTCTTTGCCGCGTCGTCTGCTTTTATCTTTTTCGCCGCGTCGTCTGCTACATTTCTTCGCGCCTGCCCGTCTGCTAAGTATGCGTTGTAAAACGAAGAAAAGAAGAAAAAGAACCGGCAGTTTTGTAGCCAGCCATCCGCTATAGGCTACGCGAGCTCCACTAGTCAATGGCCAAGCAGAATCCACGAGCACTTGCGTTAAGAGGAAGCTTTAGCTCGGGTGCTCCTATCTAAATACATGTAAAAGGAGAATTCGTTTTTCTCGGCAACCACTGCACCAAATTTGACGGGGCTTGCTGCATTTGAAATAAAAGCTTAAAATCTAGTGACTGTTGGTTTCGAATTTTCAATTTAGGTCGTCAAATTTTTATAAAAATTTGGCGAAAATCGCAAATTTTCAGAAAACGAAACTATCAAGTTTACAATTCTGTAACTCAACAAGAAAAAATTATATCGCAATTCTGTTAATTGTACCTGATAGCACATCTAAAGCGAACAAAATTGATATGTTACACATGAACCTCAAAAAATGTAGTGATGTGTAATTACAACTTTTGCAGAACCTTTGTAAACGACGTAACAAATGCACCTAAGATGTAAACTGACATATCAAATTTGTCCGCTTTGAATGGTCTAATGGATGCCGTTTACAGAATTGCGATATCTATTCTTGATGCAGAGCTATTAGCTTGTAAACTTCGTTCTTCTATTTTTTTCAATCGTCTGAATTTTTGAAAATCCTTTTAACAAAATCCAAGCCCTAAATCGAAATTCCGCTTCCAACAGTCACTAGAATTTAACTTTCTCTCTCAAATGCAACAAATTTCATTAAAATCGGTCCAGGGGTTATCTCAGAAAAACGTTTTTGCGTTTTACATGTATTTGAATAGGCCGCGTCGGAGTTGGGCCCGAGCTAAAGCTTCCTCTTAAGGAGAAAAAAAAAAGAAATATTATTTAAAAAATGCACCAGGTTCGAAGCTAGCTTGAACCAAGACACGGCATGAATGTACGCGCGGAAACAATGGAAATGGGTGTAACCTAAAGAGCGGTGTGTGTGTGTGTGTGTGTGTGTGTGTGGGAAGGGGGGGGGGGGCTGCGTGATTTCGGCCGATAGTGAAGAACGTTTTTTTTTTTTTTTTTGCGGGAAGGAACAGGCGCCGGTGGCAGAAGCTCAATGGACGGCGAATCCATTGTTTGGATTCGGCGATAGAACGATGCCCGCTCAACGGACGCATGTATATATTTACGCTCGGCGATATAAACACCGTCGTTAATGGACCCTCTGGAAGAGACAACGGCGATGTGGGCAAATATATATATATATATGCATACATTGTGCCGAGGCGAAAAAGGAAGAACGCTGCGCGATAAGCTGAAAGCATTCATTCAACAGCGTTCTTTTTTTTTTTGCCCCTCCCGGGCTTTGCGGTTCTACCTCCCGTTCCAGTTATGCTCCGCATATGACCATTTACCCACGCCTAATATTTCACGAATAAACCTACGCAGTCGAGGAGGAAAACCGGGACACCTTGCAGCTCAACATTTTCCTTTTCTTCGAAGTAAGCACTCGTGCTTTTTTTTTTCCTGGAGTTCGACAAACCGGGCCGTTAAGGTTGAAAATTCTTTCTTTCTTGTTTTTTTGCTTTCTTGTTTTTCTTCTTTCTTTTTTTTTTGTTCTCTTCCCTTTAAGTCCCCGTTGCCGTGGACCTCCAGGTGCTCGCGCGAGCTTATGACACGCGCAACCACGCAGATATGCATGCGAACCCGAGCAGGCGGTTTATTAAAAGCAACATCTGGATGATACACGTAGGCACAAGTGTCTCGAGTTTCTACTATAAACAATAAATAAGTAAATAAATGAATAAGCGTTACACGCTAGCTGGGGTGGAAGGGGTGGGGGGTGAGTTTCGCTCACGCAGACGTTCTTATTTGTTGTTGTTGTTGTTGTTGAGGCACGAGCCCGCAGGCTGCCTGGCGTGACACGGGAGAGATACAGTGGCTACAAGGTTTCAGCCGAAGTCCTTCCTACTCGGCGCGCATTCGCGAAAAAGAAACGTCATCCAACCTCCGAAGTGACAACACGACGAGGTCGCGGAGACGGATCGCGACACCGACATTTCCTCTTTCCTGAACATCGGGGGGAAAGGGGGAGGGAGGGGGCGATGCGACCAGACCTCCCCCCCTCCCCCCTCTCGGGACCCCGACGTGTTCGCGGTGTAACGCCCTCGCTTCGCGACAGTCGCCTTCGACGACGGAAAAGAAAGCTTTCAAACCGGCAATGCGCCAGCCAAATAAATAAATAAATAAATAGCAAGAAACAAAAAGCTGAGAGAAAGACACGGGAGGGGTAGGGGAGGGGTTGCACACGCGTTTTGCCTTTCGCTTTCCGCAACTGGGCTGTTTTAACTCCGCCCTTTTTCGCGCGAGCCGAAGACACCACGACCACCCATCCCTCGTGCCTCCACTACAACGTCGCGAAGGTACTATATAATTTAGTTCTTTTTTTGTCGTTCGAGTGTTCGGATGCATCGCTTGACGGCTCCGTCACCGTGCCACACGCGGTGCGAATAAATTATCGCCAAGCAATGTATCACGCAAGACGGCCGAAGCGGCAAGGAGGTTCCACTGTCGAATTTTCCCGAGTTCTTTGCCGACTCGCTCTCCTTTGACTCCTACATATATACGGAAACAAACAAACAAACAAGCAAAAAAACCCATCACAGATTCGACATAGGCGCGCGAGGACACGCAACGAAGGGTACATGTGGTGGAATCGCGTTCACCGCGATAACGCACGCGAGTTACTTAGCGCGCACGCCGCTTAATTCGTCACGGGAAGGGATCACGTAGGCGACGGCTAACGTTACAGGACGGTAAACACGCTGACAGTGAACGAGGAGCGTTCAATGACTTTCAATGACTCGACACAACTTCGGCCGAGCCGAGGGCTTCATCACGAAGAGACGCCGCCGGTAGGCGCGTCTCGCAGGTCGAACCCAGAGAGACAAAAAAAAAAAAAAAAAGTGACGGACAACAAGGTTTCCCCAACTGGCACTCACACAACGGGGTAGGGGAAAAAAAGCAACGCTACAAACATTAAGCGCTGAATATCGCTGCGACACGCTACTATGCGAGGGTCCGGCGTCTGCTCGACACCCGAAAGGACAACGGTGGATGGATGGGGGGAGGGAGGGAGGGGGGGAGTGATCGTCCCGGAATGCGTCCCGTATAGGTGTCGTATAGGTCCTCTCACCTGACCGAAATATGACGCGCCAGCTTCCAAGACAGTATATAACAGGTGGCCACGCATCGCGATGCAAGCGCGCCGCCCCACGAAATACGCAAAGGGGGGGAGGACGACGTCTGCGTTCAGGGCTTCTTTCGAAAACAGCGCGGAACATATATCGCGCTTGGGCGTCCAAACCAGCGGCGAAGAAAACAACGAGATGGAGGCACAACGCGCTCGCGCGCACACACACACGACGTGGGCGAACCACCGCCGGAGCCTCCGCATCGGAAGAGTCAAGGTTTTCCGGGCGACCCCCCCTCCCGCTTCGACGGTGCCGAACGCCCGCTTCGGCGTCGGCGGCGTCGGAAGGGAGACGACGCGTAGCAGCGGCAGCAAGCAGCAGCCTGGCGCGCTCTCGGTTCCCACGGCCTCCCCCTACGAGAGGACGACGACGGTGAGCGGCGCGATTCTTTTTCGTCGCTCGAGAGGTCGTCCCAGCGCCAGCGAGAAGACGCGCGGAGCGACATTTAACAGCCGAGCGGTCGACGGCGTCGCGCGAGAGCGAAAAATAACGCCGGCGACGTGTAGGCGGCAAGGGCGTGTCCAGGACGCGGTCAGCAGCGAGACAGTTTTTTTTAAGTAGAAAGTGTCAGCGCCTGGCCGCCGTGCACCCGCCGTGGTTGCTCGGTGGCTATGGTGTTGGGCTGCTGAGCACGAGGTCGCGGGATCGAATCCCGGCCAGGGCGGCCGCATTTCGATGGGGGCGAAATGAGAAAACACCCGTGTATTTAGGTACACGTTAAAGAACCCCAGGTGGTCTAAATTTCCGGAGTCCTCCACTACGGCGTGCCTCATAATCTGAAAGTGGTTTTGGCACGTAAAACCCCATAATTTATTTTTTTTTTTGGCCGCCGTGCACCAAAGAGAATGAAAAAAATGATACAGCAGTAATAAATACCCCGATAGTGGTATCATGGTCGAGAGGAATGGGTCGTCTGGTGCTCGTAACCCACCTACCTAGCGAGATCTTTACAAACCGCGCGACGACGCAGTCCCAAACAAAGCTCGCTGCTCGGACGATGGAAACTGCGCAATCCGAAACTTTCTCACCGCTCACGACATCGACACGGGAACCGCGTAAAGTGCACTCCGCGCGCGTCAAAGAGCACGCCGTGTATCACGCAAACGAAATCACGTGACCCGCGGCTGCGCCTAGTGCCAGTGCATAACCGGTTGACAAAAGTTTCACGTCGACTGCGTGAGCTAACCGCACTGTACAACGACGGCGCTCAGGCATCTCTCCCAACGGCTCATACAAACGAACGCAATAAAGGGCAAGCCGCCAGGGCTACTTCCTGGGTTAACTAACCTCGCGAAGCCAAACACACACACCGTCGTTACTAAAGCAGGCGGTTGGGAAAGGAGCCACGGTGCCTGCGAGGTATTCGGGCGACGCGACGCGACTAAGATCAACCCGGACTCCGAATTAGAGAGAGAGAGAGAGAGAGAGAGAAAGAGCGGTGGAATGAGAAAATAGAAGGCGACGTCCCCAGGCGTGTCAAAACTCCCCCGCCCCTCGGAGCGCAGAGGAAGAAAGACAAGAGGTGGAAGCGCCCCGAGCAGAGACTGAGGTGGATGCCTGTCACGGACGGCTGGATGGATGACTCGGGAGACGGGGCCGCGGAGGAAAGGGGTTACGAAATAGCGGACGTGACGTCACACGCCCCCCAAGCCCCCCCTCTACTAACTCCCTGCCTGTCGCCGCCGGTGGCCGTCTTCCGAGGAAATCCGGCGCCGAGCCCGTTTCGTTCATTCATTCATCGAGGCTTCACGCTCGGCGGACTCCACAAAATCGAGCCTGCGCTCCTCCACCTCCTCCTGCCGCTGGCATCGCCGGCTGACGGCTGGCCCGTAGAGTATAGCGGTTCTAAAATTGACCGCGACGAGGCGAGGTGGCGATGAGGCCGTCGCGCACAAGGTTATCGCGGTTAGACGGAGAACGACGTCTGCTTCTGCTCCCATTGTTTTCCTTCCGTTTTCCCCGGCCAGTAAAGCAGACGACAACGAGTGGCAGACTGTTAACACCAACATGCAGTTATTTTTTTACAAACGGACAGACGGCTGAAATAAAACGTCTGCAGACGTGTTGCACATGCGCAAGCCGAAGCTGGCAGACCCCCAGTTTATAGAACAGCCGCTAGTAATATCGAACACCGCCGAGAAAGCGGCGCAAGGTGGCGTTTTTGCAGAGCGTTATTCTATGTTGCCTGCAACGCGCAGCACCGGCATGGGCAACTGTCGCTATGAAGGAACGTCACAGCGTCAAGACAGGCGCGTATAGAGCAGGCAGGGGCACACGATGCGAAACTTACCGTTACTGCAGTAGTCCCCCTTCCAGCCGGGCAAGCAGACGACGTCGCCAGAGGCGCTGCACGTGTAGTGGCCGAACTTGTCGTCGCGCGGCCGGCACAGCTTGGCGCAGTCGGACCCATAGTAGTACTCCTGGCAACGGACGCGGTACGAATAGGACAGAGCGGCGCGCTCTCGCTGAAGCGTGCCGGGCGTCCACGAGTCACCCACGTCGAGCCACTTCTGCGTCGACATCTGCGCCACCAGGGTCCGGTGAACGCCGGACGGGGACGAACCGCCTGCGAACATTAAAAAAAACACGGGGGGAGAGGCGACGTGAATACACGATTGCAAAAGACACACACACATACAAAGACTTGACGTACAAGGCAACACGCAATAACCGGTACATTGTACAGTCGGTGTTGTCTGATACCTGCCGCACCTTTCAGGCGAATCGCGGAAGACCACATAGCCTATGAAGCTGCAGGTAAGCAAGGTATACGGCAAAACCGCCAGTAACATCTGTTACCGTACACACATTGCAGACGAACTACAGAAGACACAATCGCTACACTGCTGAAGTTATCACGAAAGCCGTGCTTTCACCATGTCGTTACGCCGCGTCGTCTGCTCCGTCACTTGTAACCGCAGCTATCGCTTAGGCTTAGCTACGTTCGATCATGCCGTGCTATAGCTAAGTTGAAACGCCACAGGCTTCATCTGCTATGCGTACCACATTCGCCGGTCTCCATCTGGTAGTGGATTAAATGTATTTTATGCTGCGGCAAAGCGTCCGGTTCGGGCAGCCGACTTAATGCCTCGAACTCTGCAGGCATGCCACGCGAGACGTGCCCGACCGGAAATCCATCTCACCACGAGGCTTTCACTCGCGGCGTGCAACAGGTCTCCGGAATGCCAATGACACCGACGATGGCGTCGCGCGCTGGCAGGATGTCCTTGTTGCCAGCGGCCACTGAAGAACCGTGACACTTCTAACCCCCTTTTACCACTACGTTTTTCTTTCAACTGCAACTCGGGTGAGCGACATTGGCAGTGCAATCGCACGAAGGGCGCCCTCCAAAAATAATAACCTAAGCGAACGCAAGCAGAAAAACAAAAAGACAACCGGGGAGCCGTGTTCTGGGAAAAGCCACGCGTCACGATAGGCACAGACACGGGCCGTCTCACACTCATTCAGCGCGTGTCACGGCCAATTAAAAAGCCCCGCGACAGACGGCAACAGCGTGTACCACACCGCCAGCACAGCGCGTAAACACACACAACCAGCCCCAGCTCGAAGGGGACAAAGCTCGCTCTACCCGGCTCAGTTCCCCCGAAAGCGCACGACAGGCAAGCCGCGACGCGAGCCGCGACGAGACAATCCGTAGCGCGAGCCCGGTATCAAAGGGGGCCGTTGAGGAGGCAGAGGGGGAGAAGGAGCGGTCCCAGAGAACCGACGTCGTCCCCTCCAGTTGTTTCCTTCCAATTAACCGCGTTCCTCCTTTACGAGCACACGCTGCCTGCCGTGCAGTACGGCCTCTGAATGGGAGCGCCGCGCAGCAAGATGAGGTGGAGAGAACGAGGGTCAGTTCTTTTGTCTTCTCGGCGCGGGCCAGTAGCAGGGCTGTTGTCTTCCGCGGGGCCCTCCTTGTTCGTGACGGGAGGGGTGAAGGAACTTGATCGTGTCGCGTGGCCCCTCTCTTACCCCACCCCCTTCGCCCGACAAACGCTCGGCAGGAGCGCGAACGCACGCACGCTTCTGGGTAAGACAGTGGACGACGCAGACGACAACAAAACAGACGGAGCGCTGGGCGCACGCCGGTGTTGAGCAGACGTTTTTCTCGCTTGCAGACGACGAAAGATTACTAAGCAGACGATCGCGAGACAGCAGGCTGGCGAACTCACGCAGCAAGCCGCGGGCGAATTAAACGCCGGAGCAGACGACATACACGAGCGCGCCGCTGAAAACAGCCAGCGCTGCAGACTATTCTCAATCCACGCTATTATAGAAGACGAGAAAAGAAGCTGAAGCTCAAATCACTACGCGAGTCGAATTGCCGAAAAAGGCAGACGACATAAGATAGCGTGTGACCGAAAGCGCCCCGAGCAGCAGGCGACAATATGCAAAACAGGCGACGGGAACAACACGAGCGGAAGCAGACGGCAGTAAACCGGCAGGGCTGACTAGTAGTGCACGTACACTCTGGGCACGTGGATACGTTTACCGTTGTGCATCGGAGAATAAAAGCAACCTAGTGTAAGCGGAAGCGTGAGGACGTACCATATCGTTTAGGAAGAAAGACATCGCACGCACAACGGTGGGAGTCGCACGGCAGCCGCGGCAAAAAAAACATCGTCTGCACGCACTGGTGCCAGTGGGAAAAAGCAGAGATAAGACAAGAACAGTCCTCCAAGATGGCGGTAGCAATGGCGCATCGACGCAACAAAAAATGAGCACAGCCGTGACGGAAGCCAAGCAGGCGTGTGCAAGGTCAGAAAACGCAGTGGAGACACCAGAGAGCATTCGCACCCCGCTTCAAGCGCGCTTTTTCTTCTAATGGTCGCTCGGACGGAAGTAGCATCTGCACGAAACGGGGCAGGGTCTGAGGCCGAGTTATTCATCCATATACTTTTTTTTTTCCTTGTCGCTCCATCTAACTCCCTTTCCCTTTCGTTCCAAACCTCGCTTCCGCTTCTTCCATTTTCCTTCCAGAGCGGTCACATTGCCCAGCTTCCCTCCCGCCAGGCTTCGTACCTTACACCACGCCCCCTTCCAGTCTACTACTCCTCCGTTCGCGCAAATCGCACAGTAGTGTGCGAGTGCTACTCCTGCTCCGTCCGTTTCCCACCTTAGAGGAGCAGTTTATGAGAAAAAAAAAGGTGAGGGAGGAACGAACGAAAGACAAAAGAGAAATAAGAAGCACTTGAATATGGTGAAAAACAATGCGGGCACGTCGAATAACATGCGTCGTCAACCATAACGGCAAGCATTAAAACAGTGAGAAGGCGTAGCGACAAACTAACAGACGACGACGAACAAACATGCAGACGATAAAGTAAGAAAAAAGCTGCCAGACGACATGGGCACGTGGTGGAAACAATATACGGCAAAAAAGCAGACGGAAGAACAGACGGAAAACCAAAGAAGCCGAAGGCAGCGGAGGAGGCCAGGAAACGAAGCGCGACATGGGCCCGAAAGTTGCGCACATAACCCTGGCGGTGGAAGGGAAGAAAAAGAATAATATCCGCGCGGGCCACCATTCTCCCAGGAAACACTCGAGCGCAGTTTGCCTTTTAAACCACCAAGGTGGTGGCGGTGGCAGGAACCTATTCTCGCGCTCTGCGGGAAAACAAAGGCATTCCACTCAAGAAGGAAGGCAAGAAAAACACGCAGACGCCAAATCAGCACCCGGGACACACGCATGCACTACTGCGCAGAGAGAGAGAGAGAGAGAGAATGAGTGAGAGTCAAAACAAAGCAGGGGCGACGCGGAGCCCAACAAGGCTTAAATAAAAGCGAAAAGCGGCGTAATGAAGACGAACGGAAACAAGGAAAATAAAGAGAGAGAGAGGAAACGAGAAAAGTGCAAAAGACGGACAAGTCCCGAGCAGACGACACAGAAAAAAAAAAGAAAACGCGAGCCACACGAAGCGAAACAGGCGGCGGAGGGGGAAAGGGAGCGCGAACGACGTCGACAGCGACGACGACCAAGTTAAGGTGGAGGACCCGAAAAAAGAAGTTTATGAAGAAGCGGCGGCGTCTGCGTCCGTGAGACCGCGACCCTCAAGGCAGCCAAGCGCAGCGCGAAGAAATTATATCGGCCTCGAAAGAGCCCGATTTTCCCACAACTCGCTAAGCCGCCCTCCTTGCTCGCTCCGGCTCGGCGGCTCGCACTCGCCGAGCAAGCGAGAGCGAGCGAGCGCGTGTGTGAGTGTAGCGCGCTCCAGCGCCGCTTCTGCCAAGCGGACGCGCCGCCGAGCCGGCAGTGCAGAAGACGATGCGCTGCGCGAAGGCTTTTTTTATGCGCGCGAGCAGACGACGCGACGGCGCGCAGGCGTGGTTAGAGCTGGCAAACCCCTGCAGACGATGGTTATCGGATGGAAATGAGCAGACGACCGGCGATCACCCAAAACACGCGAGGGCCGTACCGCTGTGCACTACCGCGTTGCGGCGATCTGCCGACTACGCCGATGATCGCGAGAAACTAATTAGGCGCGGGGCGCCGGTGACATAATAGGCGTCAGTCGAGCGCGACCTTCGACGGGAAGATCGAGCCAGGAATTCCGCCTAATTACCGTGGGATAACGTAATGACCGCTTAATCGAAATAGCCCTGCAGTATGTAGAAACGACGCGCCAAGGATCGTTGCCCGAGAGTCGTTCCGATTTGCCGAACCGCAGAAGCTCGCGGCATGCGTTATCTAACCGCGGGCGCACGACAGACGATGCGACAAACTTTCGCGAGCAGAGGCCGCCAGCAGACGACCAAGCAATCGATGAAACGAGGGCGTCTTTTTCCCGCGATGCAAGTCGGTGGGGCATCCCCCGGCCAAGCGCGGGCCGAGTGCCTTCCGCCTAAACTCGGTCACGGTTGTTCTCTATCGACCCGGAAGCGTGAGATCCGAAGCAGGTTTGTGTTTCAGCTTTGTGCTTTCTGCTCAGCGGCGTCTGGGCGTTTCGTCTGCTCAGCGGCGGGTACACACCCCGAAAGGAGTCGCGCCGGAAAAGTGCGAACAAATGAACAGCCGACCTCGATTGCGTTCTCAAGAGAGAGAAAGATTCGCTGCGGCTCTGAGCTCACAAATGGATCGGAGAAAGCGCGCGGGCGCTCACCGCCGACTGAATTCGAACGATATTCAGCGCAGCGCGAACAGCAGGAGGGGAACGGAAACGCTGCGCCTCTTCCGGGGCGGACTACGCCGTTCGAAGCAGAAGACACTGAAACACGAGCAAACGATCGTTACCACCCTATATAACGACACGTACGCCAAGGCCGAGCGGAGGGGACGAAAAATCTCAAAGTGATATTGAAGTGGCCCGACTATAAGCCGACGACAGCATAAAGACGACGATCGGAAGGACTAGAAGGCCGAGAGAACGTCTATGTGATCGCCAAGTTGCAGACAACACACTCGAGAACAAGCGAGGCCAGAACAGAAGACGAGTGCAGAAGTCCGCAGCGGCGGACGACAGCGGCCTGCCAGCAGCAGACGACGTCCAGACGACGACAGGCTGCGGCCGCGGAACGCCGCCGGCCTGTTCCGCATCGGCCAATCAGGCCGGCGGCGGCGGCGCGCAGAAGGCACCCAGCCAAGCCACGCAGAGAGCGAGGCCCAGGCATCATTTTCCCACGCGGCTCGCGTATTTGTCCCGCACGCCTTTTGCTCTTCTTTTCGCCGCAGCAGCTCGCTGCGAAACGCTCTCGCGCATCGCTGTGCACTGCGCGGGCAACGAGCAAACCGGCTTGCCCCGTTACGAAGATTAACAAGAAAACGCCGCCGCCGATCCCACTGGCCGCGCTTCGCTCCTTCGACGCGGACTCCGCCTCGCCGAGCGAGAAGAGGTGGCGAGCCAGCGGGCGAAGAGAACACAACGAACAGCGCGCCAGCCCCGCGAGTGGGAGAGCAAAGTTAAATGCCTCGGCTTGCATCCGACAGCAGCACGCGGGTTAGTCGCCGCTGCCAAAAGGCCAGTCCGAAACATCCTCCTCTCGCGCACGGGGGTGACGTGACTCGAAAGCTCCGAGCGCCGGGGGCGCGCTCCCGATCGGCGGCGGTCGCGGTAACCAGCCAATTAAGCGCCGCCGCGCTCTCGGAGCGATCGCTCCCGCTGCACACACACTCTGCTCTGACGGTACGCAAAGGACGCTCTCTTGTAGCACACTATCCTTCATTGTTTCCCCCTGTTTTTGTGTGTCCGCTGCCACAAGAGAGCGCGTATCTCGGAAGTCCGACGATGACGGAAGGAGCAGAAGGAGCTTTCCGGTCTGTCGTCTGGCAACCGCCGTCTGCTAGCAGTTCCACACCGCAGCATCAACAGCGTCGGACAGCGTTCGCGGTGACAACACGGGGCTTAGGGAACGCACCCGTCCGACTCTCAACGCGAGGACACACGCGGTGCCCTTAAAAGTTCCTCATTGAGGCAGTTTAGCGTTGCCGCTACCCGCACCGCGCCCTCCTTTTAACAGGTGACAGCGTTTCCCAGAAGGAAACAGACGACAGACGCTAGCAGACGGTCAGATACAACAAACAGACGCAGCGCAATAGAAGAAGGGAGGGGAGGGGGGAGACAACGCAGGAGAGTTTGAGGTGGGTCTCGGTATCTCTCTTCACAGCTCAGCAAACCGACAAAACCGGCAGAGAAGGCACGGGAGATGGGGGGAGGCGAAGATCAGCTCTGCAGAAAACCAAATCAGCGGGGGCTCCCTCTTCTCAACTAGTCGAAGAGGAGGCGGCAGAAGCAGCAGCAGAAGCTCTTCTTCCTCTCGCCGGAGCAAAGCACGTCCTTCCATGCCCCTCTCCCTCGCTACCTGCCTACACGGCACGACAACAACAAACGCCACCGCGTCGGCTCCCTGTAGCCAGGCAGCCGAGCTGCCCACCTATGCCAACCTGCCCCGCTCGCCTCCAAAGACCCGCGCCGCGTAGCTGCTGCGCTCGCCGAAGATTCTCACGGTCCATTTTCCCCCGGCGCGCACAAGAGCCCCCACCGACCCTCCGCGTTCTTTTTTCTTTCTCTTCCTTCCTTCACTCTTCGAGTCTCTCGCCTTGTTCGCGCTGCCCGCCTCGACCTTCCCTCCGCCTCCTCTCTTCCTCCGATCGACTCCTCACCCAGAATGAAGCCAGTGTCTCTCTCGCCCCGCAGACACTCTCTCCCAACCACCCTTTCCTCTTCGTCTGTTCATTGCGGATGATGCCACCGTCGCTGCACACCCCTCCTCCTCCACCCCCACCCCCTTCTTTTCCGAGGACAAGAAACAAGCAGCTCGCCACAGGCGCGATCAGCTGCCTGCTGGACTCGCGTTCGCTTTATTTTCGCCCAGCTTGTTAACCATGAAGTTCGCGACTGCTGACCTCAAATACCCCCCCCCCCCCACCCCGGCACCCTAGCCTCCTCCATCCATAGTGTGCGGACACGCGAAGGATGAAAACGAAAAGGCACGATTGCGCACAGCATGGCTACTGCTCTCTTTTGCCGAAACGTCATCGGCGCGCTCGACCCAGAAAACCGATTAACAGTTGTACGACAAACGCTGCCTGTTATGCTCATTAGCATTCAAGAGGTCGGAATACGCCTAAACTCTGACCGCAAGCCCGGAGATCAGTCGCCCTTCGGAGTAGACGTCTGCTTAAGGCGAGTATCACCAAGTTTCTTTTTCAATCCACAAAATGAAAAAAGAAAAAAAATCGCATGCAACACGCTTCTGACAGATTCCAACAGCATCCACGCATCCTAACAATAGCAAAGTAGAAGCCTCCCTTCCAGTTACCCTCCCTGCCTTTCACATCCCACTTCTATTTCTCTCTAACGTCTGCCAGATCCCAACACAAGTCACTGTGCTTCTAGCATTCATCCAATACGCTCTTCAACATATTCCCAACTGTCGACGCAGCCGTGCCTTAGATCCGTCTTTCCGACACCTGCCTCTATAGTCACAGTTGGTTACACCTACAAAGTCTACGGACGAGGTCGTACAGTAAAGGCTCGCCTTGTCGACGCCGTAGTTCACAGTGAAGGAGCCCCGAAAGAAAACAAAGAAAAGGAAAAGGAAAACCAGGCCGCCAAGTGGTGTCGGAGAGCCGGCTAGGAGACAAAAGAAAATGGACGTCCGCTGTGCCGCTATCCCACAGCCTTTTTTTCCTCGACTGGCTTGCGTGCTAGACAGTTAAGCCCAGCCCAAGTTTGGTTTAGCTCGGCCGTTTAAAGAGGCTCTACGCGAGAGAAGCAGCCTGCGGCCAAATACACAGGGCGCGCGACGCGCTCACCGTAATGAGGCAAGGACGGCAGAGCCGCGTAGAGAGAGGGTGGTGCAATTATGTGGTTAAAAGCCGACGCCACACCTCCCGTATTTGCGTACTTGGGTAGGAGGAAAAAAAAATAATACCCGTAACGCGCGGGCGGCAGCAAGTGCGATGTGGCGTATAACGACACACACGCACACACAAACGAGCATCCCAAAGGACATGGTGACCCGCATTTCTTTCTTTTTTTTTATACTTCGCACCCGTTGACCCTCGCCCGTCCACTCCTGGCGGTTTCGAAGCTGGGCGACGTGTCAATAACGTGTTGATTAGCGAACACGGTACCTGGCAATTACGACACGTTTCGAGGGCCTTAACGAGCCCTTGACCAACGTCCAGGGAGCGATAACGATGACGGAAGATGACGAGAGAGTGCGGAGAGGGCGTAATCTCCGTTAATTGGGGAA
Source organism: Dermacentor albipictus (assembly GCF_038994185.2). Classification (NCBI taxonomy): domain Eukaryota; kingdom Metazoa; phylum Arthropoda; class Arachnida; order Ixodida; family Ixodidae; genus Dermacentor; species Dermacentor albipictus. The sequence goes on from NC_091830.1 coordinate 45,687,347, forward strand.
CCGACGCTGCTTTTGGTCGCTGGTACATATACGTTCGCTGGTATAAGCATAAATGCGGGAACCGCGCCAACTGAACGAATCGAGGCGTCGATATCATTGATTGACTCACCGGCAGGCGCAGGTCCTTCGTGCCAGGCTTCGATGATTAGCGAGAAAGTGCCCTGGAACGGAGAGATATAAACCGCGATTAGACAAATATATGTGCGGATTGATGAGCGCCATTACAGCGCTAACCGGTTAAAGTGAATTAGGTGCTAACGGCAACGGTGCTGCAGCTTAGTGATAGAAAGTGTCCGTTCAACTACGTCGTGCTGAGTACAGGCAATGTGAATCGCCCCGATGTCACAAGCTGGATAATCGCTTCCGCTGTCCGAATTCGAATTCACTTGCCGCTGCGTTATCATTTGTCTGTCGGGTGTCAACAGACGCTCTAATATCGATAACAATCGTTAATGTGCAGCCTTCGAAGAACACAGATTAAAAGAAAGAGTGCCGTATTCACAAGACCGTGAACGTGCTTACGCCACTCTTTAGTTTCGGTTTCCACGGTTGCGGAGGCTGGGCAACAAACTCAGCAGCACTGGTTTGAGTTCACATTCACTAGATTCTGTATAAAGGAGTCCACTGAGATCTGTTGTAAGTTAATCAACAGGCAATGTCATTTTGCAAGTCGAGGCTAAGTGTCAAAGTCTGTTCCAAGTCCACATAGAGTAGATATATCTATACGTTAAGAAGGCTATCAAAGTCTCTTGCGAGCGCATTAGTTGATGACACCCTTCTTGTATGTGGGAACTCCTCGTGAAAGAATTCATTGACAGAATAAGGACGATGCCTCAGCACAAAAGTCAGTGGCGATTTTCAGGAGTCACGAGCCACGCTCAGCAAATAGAGAGATGTACTCACGGGCCAGGAGAACTCGAAGGGGAACCGTATGGGCGGCCGGGACGCGTTGAAGATGGCGCCGTCCGACGCGGACTGCACGAGCACGGGCGTGCTCAGCTCGCCGTACGTGCAGGGGGAGTCGGTGTCCACGGTCTTCTGGTAGTGCTTGAGGCAGACGCGGAAGGACACACGGCACGGGCTGCCCGGGCACGGCGTCCCTTCGGTGGAGGGAGGCAGGCCCGTCGAACAGCACGCCCCCTGGGAGTCGCGGTTCGACGGGTTCGAGAACGAGCCCAGCCGGAGTTCGAACACGCCCGAGCCGAGGACCTGCACACGGCGAAAGGTGTAGAGGGAGACGAATAACACTCGTTAGAAAGGAACCCAACGGTACAGCAGTAAAAAAATATACACTGCATACAGAACACCTGTGCTGGAAGCAGACGATAAAGTGTATACATAGAAAAACCGTGTAGATATCTGGCACCAGACGACGCTGCGGCTAGTGAGCAGACGAAAGACGCGATAGCAGACGACAGGGCTTCAAGAGCAGACGACAAAGCGCTAAAGCAAGAACGCTGCGCTGCACTGAACAGACGAAGTATGCGAAAACAGGCTCTCGGGAAAGGATTCCGACCAGAATACTTCCTGGTGAACCGGACAGAAAATGCTACGCGAGAGCAGACAACGCAAGGGCTTCGAGCGCTTGCTGTGAGAATGTCAGGGCAACGGTAAAAGGCACGTTGAGAACCGAGCAGACGACCATTACAGGAAGGTGATGAAGTGAGGCACTTTGGTGCAAGCAATCATAGCCGCCGCACGACACCCTCTTTGCAATGCATAATCAAGCAAAATGCAAACAGCACAACACGATAGAAACAAAAACGACAAAGTTTTGTTAGCGCGCAGAGCTAGTAATCTTCTAATGGAGGAGGAGAAGGGCAATGCCACGAAGTACTGTCGCGTAGAGGATTTCCGACCCATGCAGTGGTGACGTCTTTGAGTCGATGGAGCGGGGGGGAATGGAAAGAAAAAAGCACGTTTTACCGGGTCCGGAAAATGGTCATCGATTATAGCGGCAGCGCGTAGGCAGCAGCAGCAGCGAGGTGGATAAATGAAGTGTCAAATTAGCACAAACTCCCTCGGGCTGCTGGCGACTGAGCAGAGAGAAACAAACAAAAATTCGCGGTCCCAGCGAAGGCGGTGACTCCCTCGGTCCCGTGCGTGCGAAGAGCCGACAACCGGACCAAAATTCCTCACCCGCTTCTTTCCCCCTGCGGACAATCCAGCGCTCGCCGAACTCATCAAGACGCGAAAGGACGGCCGACGGAGCTCTGGCTCACGGTCGATACTGAAAGTTAATAACCGCGGGTAATCGATGAGTGAATCAGTTAGCCGCACTTACACATGCGTCGCGTAATGCATGAGAGAAAAGGCTTAAATGGCGCCGAAGGTACACAGGGCTCATCGGGGCTGTCATTATGTTGGCGTTCGGAAAGGCACAGCACGGGAGGGGAGCCGCTGACTACGTCCGGGTAACCACCAATTAAGGAACGCCGGAACACGACGCAAAAAGAGGTGCGCTCAGAAACGTCGCCAGCGCTGAAAATTATAACTCGTTTTTAATCAACTGTGTCCGAACGTCGTCTGTAACCCGACGAGCGTAGCAGACGTCCCGAAACGTCGCAAATGAATAACGGGCGCGATGACGTCACTTGTGCGAGAGTTACTAACGGTTATGACGATTCTCGGCACCCGCTCCAGAGACCACCACGAAAGCAAGCGGGCTCCGAGGCGCCCGTTCAACGCGCTCAATTGTCACCTATAGGCTGAACATCCAGTGAAAAATGGCCCCTGTCCTGAAAAACAACGACTGAAAAAAAAAGAAGAAAAACGTCAGTACGGAAGTCGCCGGCGGAGTTCGACGCGGTCACTCGACGCGTTTCACGCCACACATGTGCCCTACATCCATCAGCACCGGGCGGGCGAAACGCGTTCCTTCACGCCTCCTGTAGGGGGGGCCGGGCGTCGCTGGACTCGAAGAGGCCGCTAACAATGCGCGTTAGCATCGGCGAACCGCTTTGCAACTTTCTTGCGCACGGCCGAAAGGCGGCGCTGCATGCCAGCAGAACAACCTAGGTAGGATATTAGGCAGCATAGTAGCAAGAGCTTGGTGGCGCAAGCCACCGCCCCGTTCCAAAGGGGACGCTCATAACATACATCCATCCATCCATCCAGAAGCAGAAGACCACACAGCGCGAAACAGACGACAAGCAGAAGGCGATGTGCCCGAGAAAGCAGACGACCGCAGTCGTCGCGGGTCTCTCCTCCGCCTCTGGAGAGTCGCGCCTTTGCCGGACGACACCGACTTTTGTTTGAAACAAACGAACGGAGGAAAGAAAAACGAAAAAAAGAAAAACGGCACGAAGCGAAAGAGGAGAAGCAGACGACGCACTCCGCGCGGGCAACACCGACGTCAGGAGCAATTTGTAACGAAACAATCGTGTAGAAATACAGACATTGCCTACACAAAAGGGACGAAAACGGCGTAGAGGAAGCAGCAATGATACGCGATGCGGATAGGCACTTACGAAGAAAACGAAAAAGTAAAATGAAACACACAGAGGCAAGCGATAAATAGACACCACCCCCTGCATGCAAGAACTGTACAGAAAGACAGACGGCTGCGCCATCAACGTAAACAAACGGACGGAGTGCGAAAAAACGCCTAGAGGCGAACCGCGCGCCGATCTGCGATGTTTACGCATGCGCCGAGGCCTCTGCAAGCCGGTGGGCATCACCCGCCACGTGCGGCCGCTTCGAGAACTAAGACGACGGACTCGCAGACACAGAACGGCACAAACATTGCTTTTTCAGCGGCAAAGCCAAACAAAAGAGGCCAGCGTAAGCGTGTTCCAAAGTCCAGCAGCTGCCTGCAACGCACTCTCTCTCCCTCCCAACCTATCCCCTCTTATTCCTTGCCGTTTCCAACGCCTTTCAACAAGGCCCCTCGGTCGTTCTTCGCGCCTTTCCGCGAGAACTGTTTTCCTCATCGCGCTGGTCCGGTTAAGCCTAACAGGAACGGCACGTAGTAGTACGTGGAGCGCGAATTTCAGGAAAGCCGCGAACGAGCCGGGGCTGTGTAACACCACCACTGAAACGCCATGTGGCTCGGGGTTCAACGAACCGCTCGCGTCGAAAACCCTTTAAGACAACGGGTGCGGCTTTCCTGCTTCTTGTGAAGCCAGAACATCACTAAGTTGCATGAGGTCCAACGAAGGTCCGCATAAAGTCAAGCTTCCCTTTTTTTTTTCTTCTTCTGCTACGTATCAAGGGACTGTACTACTTTGGGACGAAGATTAAACTATCGATCATCATGTTTGTCTCGTCAATGTTCTCTAAATTAAGAAAAAAAAAACGTTATGGGCTGCAATGTGAAAAGGTTTGTGTGGATTTACCCTACAAGAAAAGTTGTACTATATTTCCACGGCTTCTTATCATGTAAGGGCTGGTCAAAATGCACCGGTTTAACGAGAATCAAAACAAGGATTACTAATATAAGGATACCTCTCCAAATACTCGTTTCGTTGTTGCCCGCCCAACTGGTACAAACAAAAAAAGAAAGAAAGCGAGGCCTAAGAAAAGGTGCGAGTAAACGAATGCGACCAGACGCCCCGTAAGAGACAGCTAAAACAAAAAAAACACAAACGGGAGAAGCGAGTACGACGACCGAACGGTGTCGATCGACAAAACCGTCTGCCGTTCCACGAACACCGGCCTCTCAAAGCTTAGGGTTACTCCGTCGTCTAGAGACGAGAAAAGCGTTAGAAAGGGAGAAGGGGGGGGGGAGGGGTTGAAGCGATCACCGCCGCTCATGAAGGCATAAACATAAACACACAGGCGCAGAGTGGGGGGGACCGGCGACGTTTCAGGTTCCAAAAAGAAATAGACAAAAGCTAGAAGCCTCGAACGTGCGAGCCCGTCCTTTCAACGCCCTGTGATGACGGACACGGTGTTCGAACCGCAACTATATTACCGGGAACCCCCCCCCCCCTTTTCTTTTCCTTTCGAGACTCCATCATCGACGTCCACGTATACGGTACACGGAAAATAAGCAGGGCGGACCTGCGCTCATAGGTGGCACGCGCGCAGGCTGGGGGGGGGGGGGTGATATTATGGAAACATCGAGCTACGGGTTCGTTGAGCTCGCAAGAAACTAGCCTCCATGTTCGCGGGGAACATATAAGACACAAAGTATACCATCGGCGCAAATGGATCGAATCAATCGAGGACCAACAGCCGCTGTGTTCGCAAACGGATCTTAGCGCACGTGGGGAAATGCCGGGCAAAGCTTACTTCATTAAAATCCCTTTTTTTATTTTTGCTCGCGTTCCTGTTCGGAAATTTCAGGCGCCGAGTAAAGGCAGACGAGCAACAGACGAACTACAAAAAGATGCCGTCTGTTCGAAATTAAACAAGCGGCTGCTACGCGCACCTCGAGCACAGACGACTCAGACGCGCTCGACAGTGCCATACAGAAGCAGAAGGCGCAGTAAGCGGAGCAATTACGTGTCGTCTGTTTCCCCGAGAAGCCCTCTTTTCGTCGGCTGGCACTGAAATTTTCTTCGCGCTGCGAGATTAGAACGAGGAAGTCGCGAACGTCACCTGCCAGTGGTGGCGATAATGCCAGCTAAAGTAACAAAGACAAAAAAAATGTAGCTGGGAAAAAGAAACCTTGTACTGCCGAAACGATCGCCACACTGTGCGAATGAACTGAATCTTATTTTTGGGCCGGCCTCTTACAAGACTGAAGGCAAAGCCAATAAGCGGCGAGAAAGTCAGATAAAGAGATGAAGTGAACAAGAAAGAGTGACAAAAAAACTGGGAGAAATAAAAAGCAGTGGCCAGGGGCACCCCACCGGAACACCTGGCACATATGCTGCCCGCGAGCGAGGTCGTTCGAGCAGACGCAACGCGCGCGCGCGCGCTCAAGGGAGCAGATGCCGCCGCGACACCTGCCGCGCCTTCTGCAGAGACCGAACGCCGAGCAGACGAGTTTGAAATTTCAAATACGGAGCCGCGGGCAGACGACATCGCTGACGCCCGCGCCCAAGAAAACAGACGATGCACACTGCTGATGCGGTCGGTTCACTCCTCGCAGAAGTGGAATGTGAAGTATCGTGCTCCGCAAGGTGACGAAAAAGTTTACTAGTGGCGGAAAAAAGCAGTAAGCTTTATCTAGAAAAAAAGAAATCGCGATGAACTGAAGTGATGGAAAAATAAAACAAAGAGCTCCGCAGCGAACAAGACACTACTCCGGCACCTATTCTCGAATATCGAAGGGTCGGGAATAGCAGGCGAACAAAAATGAACCAACACACGTGACTTCGCTGCTGCTACAGCACCGTGCGTAGTCTGAGCGTGCCCGGTATTAAGTTTACGACACCGGAAGTGCTGCACAAAGAGATGCAAAAAAACCAAAAGAGAAAAGACACCGGCGTGGACTCGCCATTCGGTTAGCCGCCGTGAAGAAAGAACCTTGATCGTGTGTGAACGCCTTCTTCCACGCCGCTCCAAGGTAACGACAGTGCGCCGCCAGAGAGCCTCGAATTCTTTTCGAAGAACGAAAACAGATTAAAGAAAATTGCGTAAAAGGAGAACGAGAAAAGAGTATAAAGAAAACAAAATAAACACGCCACGAGCCGGGTCGAACAGATGTTCTCCAATCGGGACCGCAAGATCTGTACGCTACCACCTCTTTCCTCCCCACCCTCCCCCACTTCGACCGAAAGAACGAACGCCCACTGAGGTGCTGCAGCGAAGCGGGACGACCACGCACTACCCTATCGGCGCCGCGGGGTTCGTAAGACCGACTTAAGACAAAAAAGCAAAACGAAAACAATAAAAGAAAGAAGACAGAACGTACTATACACGATGTACTAAGACGTGAAGAAAGAATCTAAGAACAGACCTGGAAAAAAAAATCGATAAAAGCACGAGGTGGGGGCGAAAACTGTAAACTTTGGGCTATAGCGTACACTGTCGCACCGTAGACTTTTGAGATGTCCGTTGACTTTCATTATTATTTGCCTCTCTTTTCTTTTTCGAAAGCCTTCGCGCAGACGGTTGGAGAGCCGCCTACAGTCGACCCCGAACTAGAAGGCAATACGCAGCGTGGCCTCCTATGGGTTGCGTGACGTCCGTACGACCGGGGTAACGACGCTACGCTTTCGTTATAGCGTATTACGTCTACAACGAAAACAAAAAAGAGTCAAGTAAGTAAAAAGAAAGGGAAACCAGGCAAGTGCGCTTACTCGCAAGTAACGCCCACGCAAGAGTGGCCGTAAATTCTTAAGATTATACTTCGCGGGCGAGCTTTTCCGAATGAAAAAAAACAAAAAAAACAAAGTGGTTTGTTCGGAGAGAAACCCTAACCTGCGTGGCGAGATTACAAGCTCTGTAAGGTATAGCTACCCAGGAGCACAAACAGACAGACAAATAGAGGCAAATGTTTACAGCCGCAGCACTCTGCAAGCGTGTAGGTGTTCGATTAGGCAGAAGTCCTCATCGAGGTCAAGTATTGGGTAACATCGGTGCGCCCACGACTCTGGTTGGCTTAGTAGGCGAGCCAGCCACGTACACTAGGACTGCAAAGAGACACAGCTAGGAGCGTAACGTCGGCACGCTAGTCGCGGTCCTTCTGGTGACTGCGTACACCAACTCCGAAGTGAAAGGAATCAAAGAGATGGAACGGGCCTCGTTCGAAGAAGGATCCCGACGCCGAAATGATCGTCAACCGCTGTGGACAGACTATAGAAACAGCTAAAACACGCAGCCCGGCTATCCCATACACGCTGCACAGTAGGACACGGACGATAACGTTTACGCGAAATGACCGGAAGGTTACGCAATCCGTTGTTGACCACTGTGCAACGGTGCCTCAACACGCGTCTGGGTTGTCTTCGCTTCCCGCTACAGACCTGGAAGTGGCCGGGGAATCCAAGTGGCTACGTCGTTGGCTCGGGGAAGCAGAGAAAACCACGGTAGCCACCGGGATACTGCGCGGGTGTTGTATACTGCAACACTCGTGCCTGTTCTCCCACCGCGCGTGATAAGGAACACGAACTGGGGTTCCGGCCGCAGAAAGGTTATGACACATTACAAGCAATGCATGCATGCTTCCTGGTAGTTGTGGTTGTAGTAGTAGTAGTAGTAGTAGCCGGTTTCTGGGCATGGTCAATAGTTTTAAGTGTCCGTTGTTTTGGAGTCTGAATGCAAGCGCTGTTACAAATGCAGTTGACCTTGCAAACGGAGCAACGCATTGTAGCAGTTTCGGAATCGTTCGAGTTTTTTGAGTTCATGCTGGTAGTACGACGCTCGAAAAAAAAAAAAGATAATAAGAACCGTGCAGTGTGAGTGAGCATCGTCCTGGCGATTCTGCGCGCGATTTTTGTTTTGTTCCTCCCCTGCGACACCACGCAGAAGACCCCAAGCGACAGTCCCCTTCGAGGCACCCACAGGACGCACCGCCGTCGGTGAAGTACCTCCTCAGCAGAGCGGCGGCGTATTTCCAACCCCGCTTCATTTTTTTTTCCATGTCGCTCCTTCCTTTCTCTTTCACGGCGACAAGCAAGCGCGAAGGGTGGAGTGAGTGCCCGAGAAAGAGAGCGAGGGAGAGAGAGAAAGCAGCTACGAGCGAGGCGGCGGCCGCCGACGCCGGGTCGGCTGCGGTAGAGCCCGGGGCTTCTTCAAAAATAGAGACCCGCGGTCTCGTCTCAGCTCCCGAACGCGAAAGACCTTCTTGCCCGGGCGCCTGCATCTATCTCCGAGAAGAGCAGACGGCGAGTTCTTCTCGAGGGGGGGGGGGGGGGGGTTCGGGGGAGGGACGTACTCGTTCACGGGTGGAGCAGCCTTTACTCCGTCTTTGAAAGCTCTGTGCGGGCTGCTGAGTATTGGGACTCCGAAGTACTAAACCGCGCAGCGAATTTCCTTTTGTTCTTGTTTGTTTGTTGCGCGGACCTCGCATAGGCGCACGGTATAGTCGGGCAGGGCGATAAGGCGACCGCGTCTTTTTGAAACGAAGAGCGACCCCCCCTCTCTCTCCTGCCGAGCCGGGATTTTTAAGAGCGCGCGCAATTTATTTCGCTCCGCGCGTTTACACATCGGCGACTTGTGTGTACTAAGCGATTCGTAGCCGATCGCGCGACTCGAAGAAGCGACCGAAGGACCGATCGTCGAGCGTCAAGTCAAGCCTGTACGCAGTTTGCCCCTCGACGCCAGCGTCGAAGTAGACGGGCCCCGTTGGGCCGGGAACGCGCGTTTGTTTGTACACATCGGACACCATTCTTTTGCGACGGGTGAAACCACCGTTTCATACACGGCGCAGCAGCTTAGTCTGAATACGGCTCCGCAAGACAAAAGTTGAAAAGAAGGCGTACACAGAAGAAGAAGACGTACTCCACGAAGGCAATACACGATTCCAAGGCAGCCGGACACCGAAAAAACACAGAACGACATCGGAGACTACCAATTTCCTGCGCCGATGTTTGTCGGCAGTGTTTCTTTCGAACCGATCGCACGTCAGAGGCTGTCAATTTCCCATGCGGGCCATTTTTCGGCGAAGCCCATTACGATCTGTACACGAACTCTGCTTATATTATCTGCAAAGTGAGAGCCGTCCGAATACGCACGGTGGGCAGACGCCCTAGCGTGGAAGGGCGTCGCATTCCGCCCATCCCACCCTAAACAGGGCAGAATCTTGCAAGAAAGTGAAGCCACACGGAATGCTCGGCAACGGGGAAATATACGCGCGCAGTTCATTCCGCGCCCGTTTTTTAAAAGGCGCGGAGATTCAAAAAGGCGTGCCTCGATCCCAAAGCCTGACGTTAAATTACCGTCGAGAACGGCTCGGTTAATAAAGTTAATCTCGCACTCTCTCCCCGTGAACAACGTCCTAGCGCTTCGATGGTTGTTACACTAACCGGGCAGAGAGAGTCCATCCCGAGCTGATATCGTGCGGTCAAGAAACACGCAAAACGTCGACAGGAAACCAGTCGTGAAGATTGGGAAAGAACATATCATAGGCGAAGCGCTTCGGGCACATTCACTGAGATGCATTCGAAACGTGAGCACTTGAATCTAACGAACACGAACCCGCCTTCACCGTAAAGACCACGAAGAGTCCGCAGGGCCAAAGCGAACCAGCCGCTGCTACACAAGCGAGGCGAACTCCCCAAGTTTCGATCAAGGAGCCCCCCTCGTAATACACGGCGGACCTATATATCTGCGAGACTGCCAATTCGAATCTTGCGCAAGCGAGGCCGTATACCTCGAGCTCCTAGGGAGCTGCCGTGGTTGCGCGAACCCCGAGCCAGCGAGCCGGGGTTCAAAGACCGCGTCGTGTCGCCTCGGGGACGACTTCTAGCGGCGTGGTTTTGCGTTTCGCGCGCAAACACATGACGGAGTAGGGCGCAAATTTCTCTCAACTCGTCCCAGCTCGTTGGAGATATGAAACGCAGAACTGAAACAACCTTAGGGGGGGGGGGGGGGGTCGCGATACTGGACGCGTATTACAAGTCGCACGTATACGCGATTCCGATAACCGTACGGGGGTTTACACGCGTCACGGCGAGATGGATTAGAGGCTACGCTTCGAAGGCACCCTTCTTCATATCTCCACTGCGGCACATCCCTCCCGTGTGTTATCGATAAACAATCTAGCGTTATCTTTTTTCTAACTCGTGCGCATCCTCTCGTCTCCTCTTAGAGCTGCTACGCGAAACGGAACCAGCAGGAGTTTTACGACTTTCGCAAGGGCTTCGCGGGTAGTGGGCAAACTTCGTTTGTTACACCGAGGGCCAGTTTCTACAGCTTGAACGGTGAAATAGCATCGCAGATTCGCGACTGATGCAGTATGAGGAAAACGGTCGTAGTTTTTGTGTTGTTGTCACGGCAAATCGCTTTTCCCTCGGGGATTACAGGAACGCGAGAAGGGCGGCGGAAAGGAGTGTATACACTAAGAGAAAGCAGATCAGAGCAACGGGCGAAACATTCTATACAGATCGCGACGAACGCTGCGTTGCAATCTCCAATATACAATACCGACTCGGAGCAATGTTTCTCCGCTGTAATTTTGCGTCAGCGCTGTTTGCATTCTTGCGAGTAGTCTGTTTCGGCTTGGTCGGTGTGGAAATTATCGAACGGCGACCAGTTGCAAAATGGCCACCGCAAATGCATCGTGCACAGCACTATGACACGACAAAAAGAACAAAAAACGTGAAAAATAACAGTAAGAAAATGAAGAAGGAACTCACCAGAAGTGGTTGTTGCAGAACGAAGAATAAAACCAGAAGTAGGAGGGACCTCAGACACTCCGGCCTTCTCGTCGACGACGACCGGGAACAAGGCGTGGTCGGCCTCGTCCAAGACCGCGTCTGGGACGCCGGGGTCCGCGTCGTCGTTTCGGGGAAGACTTGCCGCTGGTGGTGGTGGGAACGCCGAGGCCGTCGTTGTCTTTGCCGCAGGAGGTCGCTCGAAGGCGTCGTCGTCGTCTCCGAGCCGCTTGAAGACTCCCGCCTCGACCAGAACCGTTGCTGCTGCTGCTGCTGCCTCGAACACGGCAGCCCTAACGAAGAAGTCGACGACGACCGCAACGACGCGAGGTAGTAGGACGTCATGGGTGACGCCCCGGGCAAGTCCGTGGCCGAAGAACAGCTAACCGCGCTGTCGTCGACGTCCGACGTCTCCGACGACTCCTCCCAGTGCGCGGACGATCTCCGTCGCTCCGATCTGCTCGCTACCATGGTTGCGACGTCTGCTGAGCGACGGGCAGAACTGAAGATGCCAGGGCCCACAGGCTTGTGGATCCACTTCGGGTCTTATTCGTTAAGGGGGAGAGAATAAAACAGAGCAGACCCGTTACTCTAATGTTCGCAGTGGAGACTGTCTTCTTCCGCGCAATATTGTTAAGAAAAAGAAATTCTAATAATCTCTGTGGCCCCAAACTGCACGTCAGCGCCGGCTCTCGGAGAAGACGTGGCGACGCGAGGTCGCGACGCGTAGGCTTCGACTTGCCGCGAGGAATAGTAACCTCATAGTGACGCGCTATGCCGTATACGCGAGAAAAAGAAAGCAAGTAGAAAAAAAAAGAAGAGTAAACGGATAATCCACGATCACAAAATCACATCCACGGCAGCACCAAATCCGAGTGTGAGTCGGAGCCAGACGACAGGGAAGCCGCGACGAGTAGCAGACGACGACAGCACCGAAGCAAGCAAGAAATTTAACTCCGTCGTGAACGATAATCCACAGGGTAGGCACGAGGAGGGTTACCGGTGACCGCCGTCCGTAGAGGTCCTCCGCGAACGCCGGCGGCACAATACTACAACACGCTGCATCGTTGCCGAGTAGTAGCAGACGACGCGCGCTCTTGCCAGACGATCACGGACTGCGCAGCACACAGGAGAAACAGACGACGTCCGAGCAGACGGCACACAAAACACAGGAGTACACAAGCGGTGCAAGGAGGGGGCTTATGCGTGCTGCTTTTTTTGGTACAAAAGCGCCCCGAGCTGGTAGCGGCCGGCTCGGAAAAAACGCGAGCTGCAGCGGCGGCGAGCACGTATCGCCCTCCGCCAAATCCGGTGCGCGTATGGGGCGCAAAAACGCCGGCGAGCCGCTCTTATGCGACGCCCTTTCCCTCGGCGCTGCGGGAGGAAGCAAAACGAAGCAGCCGCGCGGCCATTTCCTCTACCCTCCCCCTCTGCTTCGCTCCGAAGGCGCCTCTGGGAAGAGCGAAGAGCGCGAGAGAGGGCGAGACTCCCGCTGGTAGCCTCTCGGCCGCCGCAGATGCGGGCGAGAAGCCGAGGAGCTACCGCGTCTTCGCTCTCGCCACGCGGCAGATGGCGCGCGCTGACCAGGGCCTGGTGGAAAGAAAGAGGGTGACGTCACAGGTTCCTCGTTTTCCCCTTTCCCCGGACTCGGCATTTGTTGTGGCGAGGAGGAAAGAGAGGGCCCGGCGTGCGCCCGGGCCGTTGGAACACGCGCGCCGGGTTTCTCCGGAGCAGTCCCCAGTCGGCGCTCAGACGCCGCAGTGACGAGATGGTAGGTTGGCGTATCGCGAGATTGTGGAATTAAGGAACATTTCCGGCACGCTGTGAGGAGAGTTTCGAGGCTTCCAAATGTGTGCGTTTTGTTCTTCATTTCGTTCCTTTTTTTTTTATTTGACACGGCGGCAATATTCTGGCCGCCAAGTATTGAAACATGACGAAAGCTGTCGCAGGGAGGTGGAGGTTTGAAGTCATCAACAGTGTTTGCGAGCATTGCAAGCTTCAGCCAGGAGCCGAGGTTTCGACCATACGGAGACTTGACTTGGCCCAAACAACGACAGGCTCCAAAGCCTTGGCTCCTGGATAAGAGGCTCGTCGGGTTAGCCAACACCGTTGTTCGTGCGAGTTTCAGGAGGACTACCGGCGCACGAAGCTTACGCGAAAGAAAAAGAAAAAAGAAACGAATCGAAAGAAAGCAAGGGCCACACGCCGATCTCGCAACTTTGCGCACTTACACACACAGATTGAACTTCGCAACTTTGTTCTGATCAATTCGAGCGTGCATGGTGTAGCAGGCCAGAAACACGCTTGCACCGCCCAACCTCCCCGCTTTTCCTGTCATTAAATTTGCTCCGTTCTGTTAAAGCAGAAACGAGCAACGCTGTAGCCAAACCGATGGACCGGACGTAAGTTTCTCATAGAATCTTACTATAATGGCATCGACATGTTTGTGACGGAACGCCGATGTCGTGAAAACATCGCATAAATAAACGGGGTGTTAGGAAGCGCTGGGGAATAATCGGTTTTGCGCGTGGAAAAAAATTTCAAAGGCCCTAAATCAACGGAACACGGTACGAGCGGTAGAAATTTTTTGTCGTTTTATACCGCCGCAGTAGTGACAGGAAAGGCAGGAAAATTCGAAGCAGAAGGAAAGCACAACTGCCACCGAACTGCAATTTCTCGGGATGCGGCCGCTCTCGAATTAAGATTGAAATTCCCTCGTGCTTTCCATTGGTTTCAACGTTCGCTGCTTTTTCTAGCACTTAAAACACCGCATCCAGTGTGAGATTCTGCAAACACCTGATAACAACAAAAGAAACGCGCAAGACAAAACCAAAACGCAAGGAAAAACTCGTACTGGACGCCACCTAGCGTAACACCACGCATTCTTCTGAACCACCCTCTGACGTCACTCGCACGCCGGATCAGAAGCGAGTATGCTGGAACGAACGTCCCCTCAAATTAGTCACGTTACTCGACGTTACCTCGCGCGCACAACCTTCCTCTCGACACCACTGATATACCGAGCGAGGGGCACTGCGACGTGTTTACCACACTTCCCAAAAACGCGAGCGGAAAGCCACGCGCCCCGTCCATTCAATGCAAATTCGTCGAGAGCACAAGAGAGAGAGAGAGAGAGAGAGAGAAAAGAAAAGTCTAGCAGAAGACACCTCGTGGAGCGGGCTTTGACGCAAGCAGGATTGGACAAGCCGCCCCGTCGCGGCACCTCGGTCGTCATAACCGCGCCAGAAGACAATGGAAGCTGTGTTGTCCGGCCGCCGCGAACAGACGACAGAGACGCGCCAAAGAGGAAACTAGCAGACGACACACGTCCACCCGCATGCGGGGTCAGAAGGAAAAACAGAAGAGGGCCAGGATCCAAGAAGCAGACGGCCAGCACAAGCAGCAGCAGCAGCAGCAGCAGCAGACGACGACTAATTGCGAAGTCGCATGGCGGCAGGCGGCGTTAGAAGAGAATGGAGCCTCATAAACAAGTTTACCAGAGTGAAAATTCCCGTCACTCCTTCGAGCCACTTATACGGCCTAGAATCGCTAGCGCGCCAGAGCCGCTAATAGAGGAAAGCGCGTTGGAATGACGTGGTAGAACATTTGTAAAAATCGGCGCGTCGCAAAATGCTAAAGAAGCGGAAAATCAGATGAGCCAACCTGTTGCTCTATAATAAAAACAATATATATGAAAAAAAAAAACGGCGTCCTTATCACAATGTGGGGGGGGGGGGGAACTGCTGGGAGATGAAAACGGTCGTCTGTTGTCACCGATCAGATTTTTTTGACAGTGCATCCAAATATCCGTTACGTAGAAAAAGCAGCAGTGCTCTCTGCAACAGGCATCTTTACAGCCGCTAGAAGCTTCAGCTTACCTCCACAGAGATCCGCTAGTGATTTGTAAAACGCCTAAGAGACTTATTACGCCTTCTCGTGACGACGTCATCAATTTAACCGGAAGTAAGAAATTACGCCAAGCGTTCATCCAACAGAATCCTCTCGGTGAAAACCGTACAGAAACTAAGCAGCTTGCCACTACGCAATATCTTCGAAGAACCCTACAGCTGGCTTCTCCACTCTATTTTGGTGTACTGAAACGAAGCCTACCTACTCATTTTTCTTCTCGCAGAAGAAGGATAAAGCGGGAGACACACGGTCCGATTTGGTGTCCGATCCGGCGTCCGACGCGCCGGAACGGCAGCCGGAATCGAGGTGTTTTGCCGTGCCGAAGCGCCGGATCGGACGTCCGGCGTGCGACAAACCGGGCAGAATTTCATCGTCCGACGCGTCCGACAATCGCACCGTCGTCTGGCCGCAGCCAATGACAGCGCGGCTGGCATGTGACGTTCCCTCCACGGAGGCGGCGCTGGCTGGCCGGTTTCTCGCAGTGTTTTTTTTTTCCTTGCCTGCTGCAGTTTGTTTCAGACACGAAATAGTTACCAGTTCAGTAAAATTATCTCGACGTGTGCCTGTTATTCAAAGCAACGCCTAGTACACTAGGACTAAGCTACTGGCGAGATCAGGAGACGCGACGCGAGGGCATTTCGCGGGCAGACAGCACACACCGACCGTCTGAGCGAGGCTGCTCGCTTTGCTTTCACGTTGGCCCTTCGCAACGACTGCGTCGAGTAAACCAATTCTATTTAATTACGGGCGACCTAAGTGTACAGTCTTAATTGTTTTGGCAAACATAAGCGCTCTTCGACGAGCTCGGGTTGGATCGTAAGCGCCGTCGGCCGCGGCGTCGGCCTAGCTAGGCCTACCTGCCCTATCGCTGGCTGTTAGCGGAGTCGTCAGTGGACGACGCGCCGTCATGAAGTGTTCTGTCACTCGCAGGGGCATAACGTTATTGGCAGTGTTCGCGTAAAGCGACGCAGTGTTGTGGAGAGTTGTTTATATTGCGTTTCTCGACGTGGCTCTGAAGTCAAGCTGGAGGGCTGGATCTGGGCGGAGCTTACGCGCCGCTCAATCTTTCGGATGCACGCACCGTGTGTCCCGAATCGTCGTATGCCGCATGCCGGAGCATGCGGCGCCGCACGTCGGATCGGACGCCGAATCGTACCGTGTGTCTCCTGCTTAATAAGAAATACAGTTTAACCGGTTTTTAAAGCAAATACAACGCAACGCTAAAGTATGCAGGAAGCAGGCCTCAATCCGCACCTTAAAATCGCACAATAAATAGAAAACCAGAGAAGAGCGACAATCGCACAAAAGACATTATATGATAGGAAGAACAGTTACTTTAACATTTCGGCCTTTGCTTTAACAATAATAAACAGGCCTGGCGGTCAAACAGCTCTACTTCAGCTGAGTAAAGACACAGGTCGCGACATCTAACCAAGCATCTTGTTTTGACAAACGTACTGCACACAACTACGCTCCTAATTTCGAACACTGGCTTATATTCCACATACTGCACGCAATCGAGTTTTAAGCAGTTAGTCACGGTACGCCATACGTATTACAGCTAGCACATATCTAGTCATGATGTACACAAAATAAGTTAAGAGCAAGGAAGGAGAACTGAACACGCTACCTCTTTAAGAGGAAGATTTAGCTCTGGCCCAATTAAATCCGATATGCCACCTATTCAGACACATGTACAAGGAAAAATTGCGTTTCTGAGATAAGTACTCGGCCGATATTAAGGAAATATGTTGCATTTTAGTGAGAACGTTAAATTCAAGTAAGCATAGGAAGGGAAATTTCGATCTACGGCCTGAATCTTTGTGCAAGAATTCTTTAAAAAAATGTAACCTTACCTTAAAAAAAAAATGAAAGCCTGAAGTTCACGAACTTGTCTCTCTGCATCAAAAACATCTACCACCGTTCCGCAACCAGCGTACAACCAGCGGAACAGCGGACAAATGCGGAGAAATGTAATACATAAATTTACAGCTTACGTCAATTTGTTACAACGTTTACAAGAGTTTTGTAATAGTAATGCTCACATAAGAACAATTTATTACAGAGCGCTGTATAATACATCAAGTTTCTCCGCTTTAAATTTACGAGTAGATGCAATTGACAGAATTGTGATATCTTTTATTGCCGAGTTGCAGAGTCGTAAATTTGATAGTTTCATTTCCCTAAATGTGTGCGGTTTCTGACATATTTTTATTAAAGAATCGACGACCTAAATCAACAATCCGCTTCCAACAGTCATTAGATTCTAACTTTTTATTTCAGATACAACACAATTTGCCAGATTGGGTGCAGTGGTTGCTGAGAAAAAAAGAAGTCGCAATTTCGCCCGAAAGGCGAAGCATCAATTCCGATAGGAAATTAGTAGACAGCTACATGAAGTAAGCATATTATATAGTTTAATCAGTCGCATAAACTTAATATAGTAATATAAACTTAATATAGTATAATCGGTCGGAGAAAGTTAGGTGGGCGGACGAGATTAAGAAGTTTGCAGAGACAGCATGGCCACAATTAGCAGATGACCGGGGTAGTTGGAGAAGTATGGGAGAGGCCTTTGCCCTGCAGTGGGCGTAACCAGGCTGCTGCTGCTGCTGCTGCTGCTGCTGCTGCTGCTGCTGCTGCTGCTGCTGCTGCTGCTGCTGCTGCTGATGATGATGATGATGATAAAGTTGCAAACATTCGCTTACTAAGTAAATTCGCAGGTACGGTGTCACGCGCGCACAGGTAAACAACAACACATCTCGCTCGATGATCGCGGAAACTCGCTGTCAAAACGCTGGAGTGAGTAAACGCGGCAGCAGTAGCGAGCGAATTGACCTTCGGGCCGTCTCTCGCTGGATCGCGAGCTAAACGTCGAAAGCACAGCGCATACGAAGCTACCGGCACTCCTTTGTCCACGTCGTAGATCGCTTGCAAGATACGGCGGCCGGGCGGCGGCGCCGTAAGCAGCAGCCGTGTCTCGCCCGCGACAGAAGACGGCGCGCTTCCGCACCGCTTTCCTCCCTCCCGCGGGCGAGACTGAGCCGCAATCGTCTGCTGACCCTCGCAAGCTTTCACCCGCACATACAGCGTACGGCGCGCTGCGACGATGTTACACTCTTCGAAAAATTTACACCCTTTGGGGCGTATCTTGTCCCACAACAATAATCGTCATCTGTCTTGCCCGCATTTCCTTTCTTTAACGCGGCGAGCCCGGTCAGTCACGAACGGCACGCGCGTTATCAGTGTGACGCAGCATTCTCGACAGGAAAGTAGCGAGCGCCGAGTTTTCAAGAAAGGAAACGCAAGCTAGGCAGATGACGATTGTTGTGGGACAAATACACACCCCAAAGGGTGCAACCGTTTTAAGAGTGTACCGTGTTTTGGCTTTATATGGAACATAACGGCAACGGCAGAAATGTGCTTGGGGTGTCATATAATTGCTATCTCAATAAAACGATTTCTCCTTTACTATGTATATGGATAGGAGCCTCCGAGCTAAAGCTCCCTCTTGAAGTGAAACTACAGACAAAAGCTGGATTGCTTAGCGAGCTTGGTGATCACACAGAAAGGTCAGTATTACCGTAGGTGGAGATTCAGGAAAGCAGACGACCATCATAAACGAAAGACAGGCGGCGACTCCACCGTGAACTTGCCGCACTACACCCCGTTGACGACGTCTTGTATTCTGACATGTACTCGGGACCAGACAACCCTTTATTGATATACATAAAAAAAATGGATTACGTTCCAATATAAAGAAACTGCGGGCTCGAACTCGGCGAGTTCCGAATGCGTTTCCGAATACGTGACGTCACGCTGACGTAGCGGCGCATGGAGCCTGGGTGCGAAGTAAGGATTGACTCTGACATTCATTTTCTCTACTGAAAGCCCAACGCTCTCTCTCTCTCTCCCGCTAAATAAACGAAAAGCAGTACCGGATAAATACTTCAGCAGCCCCGACTGAATGTCTGAAGCAAATTTTATAAAGAGGCAGGAAAGCGGAGGGCTGCCGCAGAATTACAGGTCGAATGAGAGAATCAAAATCAGCCAAGCTTCCGATTGACTGCTTGCGTCGTTTGGCCTGTAACTAAATGGCGATAGTATATCTCTAATCGATCTAATCGTCCTGTCGTCCTCTCTGTCTTTGTCCCTGCTTTTTGCGCTAGTCTTTTGAATAATGATGACACACCAACTAGCCCAGCTTTCTGCCTTGATCGCAGTAAATCTAACACACCGTGTACCAGACACTTCGGTCGAAACTTCGTCGGCCCGCCATGACGAAGTACCGGCTATATACCGGTCAACTTCACACCCGCATTCCTCGCGCCTTCGAATCCCCCCCCCCCCCCCTCCGTCCCTCGTTCTCGTATTACACGAGGAGCGTAAATACATTAGGCGACCTAGGCGACGACGGGCATTCGCGAAAGCTAAAAGCCCGCACACAGACGGCGATCGGATTAAACTCTCGAGCGTTTCGCGTTCTTCTTACAGTCGCTCTTTATTCGTTCGTTCGTTCGTTCGTTTCGTTCGTTGGTTCGTTCGTTCGTTCGTTCGTTCGTTCGTTCGTTCGTTCGTTCGTTCGTTCGTTCGTTCGTTCGTTCGTTCGTTCGTTCGTTCGTTCGTTCGTTCGATTCGCTCGATCGACCGCGGTTTAAATAAATATAGAAGCACGGAAAACGGGTGAGCACGCGACCAAATCAGTGCGAAACCGATCTCCCGGACAGCACCGCGGGTGCCCCCAGCGACACCGGAAGAGAGAGTCTAGTCTGATCAGCCGGAAGTAAATTAGGATATGCGCGCTTTAAAGTGCGAGCCTCCTTCCCTCGTTCTTCCTCTCAGTTCCTCTTTTTTCGCTACGCACAATCACCCACATAACGGAAACAGAGGCAGAGGGAGGACACACACAGCAGATGGACCCTGGAGACTGCACACACTACAGCAGCAGAGGAGCACGGATCTGGCAGCTGGGCGCGGAGAAAGGGTTGTCTGACACGGCCCGACCAAGGCAGGCGCTCCCAATTACGAAGGCGCTCGGCGTTTAACGCGCTGTTACACGGCACGACCGTATTAGGCGGCAGCAGCAGCTTCAGCGGCTGTTAGCGCGACGAAATTTTGAAGCGAGCGGGGGAGGGGGGAGGATAGACGACTCCACCCCCAATTACGGGATCAAAGGGATGAGCCGCGCAGTCCACGGAAGACAGCACGCGACACCCGTCGAGATCACGTGATCGGGCGCGCGCGCGGGAGAGACAGAGCGGTCGCGGATTTGGATTGTTTTGGATTGTAAAACTTTATTTGTACTTTATTTCCGCGGTCGCGGAAAAAAAGGCGAGACAAGCGAGTTCGAGAGCGTCCGAGGATGGGGCAATCATCGGATAAAACCGAACGGGATCAGAAGCAGATGCCACTGCGGCGGATCAGTTGAAAGGCGTATATGGCGCTCGAACGGTTACATGCGGGCGGCGTGATTTCCCTACACGTATTGGATTTACCTCTTCCTTGCGCGCAGTTTCATAGCGGCCCAGCTATTATGCAATACATGCGGCGATAATGCGGTCGCGGTGGAAGAGAATGCGGAACTCAACGGCAATGCACTTATCCCGTCGGTATAGACGGACGCTTATGTCCTTTGAAATGGAAGGCACGATCACCGAATTTCGTATAGCTCAGCTGGCCAGACGTACGCCGCCCCGTACACATTCTGCCGCAACAGGCAGAACTGTACTTAACTGTTACCGTATGGTTGGTTGCATGCGTGCCCGCTGCGACAACGAGCTACCTCGAAACACGCCAGATGACAGGGGCTCCCAAGATGGTTCTCGGTTGAATCGAGGCAGTACGTACACGTATACGCGTGCATCGCAAGCTCAGAGAGCGACACGCGCCTTGATGCAGTTCCATGGGGGATACTGCACGTACATAAGCCCCGATGTGCGCCTCCGGATGAAGCGACAGTTTCAGAGTATGGTCTCTCTTTCCGGAGGCACGCCTGCTAGACCTCCCTGCTTTCCTTGCACGTTTGCATTATTATTATTATTATTATTATTATTATTATTATTATTATTATTATTATGTCAGCAAGTCTGCAATACTTGAAGGCCCTCGATATGGAGGGGAGGGCCTTGATCTAACGCAGGAAACAAAAGAAGGAGAAAAAAAAATCGGAAGATATGACGTCAGTATTCCTTTAAGACTATACTGGTAGTGCAAGTTTACCGCGGTTGCTGATAGACACCAGGCTGCATAGTTTGTAAGTGTAGTTATTAACTTGAATGGAGGGGTCCTCCAAACAAAAAGCGGTTGCGGCTATCCCTTGTTTCTGTCACATGAGGGGGCGGCGAGAGAGAGAGACGGGTAGCGACACACGTTACCACAGGGTGCTCGCAACATACAGGCTCTCCAAAACGGTTCGCAACAGATGAGCCGAATACAAAGGACCCGCTGCATTCGCGGGGTGCTGGCGGAGACGCGCCATGCCGGAGCGATGGTCATTGCGAAAGCAACCACGTGGGGGGGGGAGGGAGGGGGGAGAAGTATTCTGCAAGGTGTGCACTTAGTGGACGTGTCCCTTTCCTCTTCCGCTGAAGTTCTGATTGGCTGGTTCGGCGCACGCGCCAGAAGGAAACGGGCGCCCCAAGCCGATCACCATTTGAGCAGCAGACGAAATGGACATGTCCACAAGGTGGGTGGACACTTACAGAATACCTCCCAACCCACCTCCCAGCTTTTAAGGAAAGCGACCCAAGGAAGAAAAACACGCACAATCGCACAGCGCGCGATGGAAAGTTCCACTTAGAATGCGCGCGCGAACCAGTCTCTGTCGCGCGTGAGTCGAACTGTCAAAGGCAGCGCCTGCTGACTTACCACGCGGAATCCGTAAGCAAGGGGGGCATGCGTTGGCGGATGACGCGTCGAAAACATTGGCTCATCTGTGGTTGAGCACGCGACAGGCCGCACGGCTTTTTCGATTGCTGTTCCGGCCGTTCCCATCCAACACGAGATTCACGAGCGATTCTTATTGGCGGGGGGGGGGGGGGGGGGGGGGGGGAGGGGGGGGAGGAGAGACACGTGGGGTGATGTGCAGCACAGTAACTGTCTCTCACACACAGAGAGAGAGAGAGATCTTAACAGCGCTGCGCCAGCTGGGCAGTGGCGATACAAAGGGGTGGACACGAAATTCCGGGGCCTCACGCGGGCTCGGGGGAGTATCGGAAGAAGAGGTGATCCGGTTATTCCCGAAAAACGAGATTCTTTCGGCGCCGATCCACGGGGGGCCAGCGTATACGTTTGCGGACACACACATAACGGAACAGCAAGATGGGGAAACGCATTAGCGAAGAAAAAAAAATTTAATAAAAGAAATTACAGTTGCTCGACTTCTCTCTCGATCGTGCGCATGCGCCAATGGACGTCACGCCCCCCACGTCAGCGCCGATTGGGTGCGCCCGCACAAATAAGACAAACACTAAAATAACCAAAAAAAAAACTTTCTACGAGCGGCCGCAATGTCCAACGCACCCGAAGCGGTCCCGCAATATCCCGCTCACCTCAACGCGCCGGGAATTCAAAGAACGCAGCCCGTGAGCACCGAACGACGTCGACGGCGGTTGTGAATAACGGGTGTGGAACAACGTCGTCATACAGATGCAGTGTTTCCCAATTCTGGCCATCACCGAAACCCGTCTAGCACGGCCCGACGGGCAAGGAGGCAACGTTCGAGTATACTGGAACGCATTGTTGAAACGGCTGGATGGACGGATCTTAATAAGCTTCCGCCACGGAACTGGAAAGCCTGTAGTGTCACACCCACGCATCTCGTTACCTTCGCCGTTATCCTTTGCGCCGTCACTACTGCAGCCATCTCCCATTGCGTGCCCATCGGAGATTCATTCACCGTTCCTCTTCATTCAATCAGATATCGATTCATTCAAATTGGGCACCGCCATAGTCACGAGTATATTATCACTGTGCTCCGACTTTCCAGAGAGAAATTACACCGTTTACGACAACCTTTCAGACGTTAGGATGGATTAGTTGGCCGCGTTGGTTAAGCATGATCTGAAGCGAGAGCGCGACAACGACGGTGCACGAAGAAGGAACGCACACACACACACACACACCCAGAGGGCGCCGCTTCCAACAATGTTTAATCAGGAAAAACGCCAGGCACACACAGAGCGCCACGTGTTGGAAGTGGCGCGTTGCTTCTTCGTCCACCGTCCTTGTCGGGCCTTCGCTTCAGATCATGCTTTTCAGACAGGTCGGGTGCCTTAACTGCGTAAAAGCGAAAAAAAGCTATCGACGCGCAGGAAACGACCAGTTTCAGAGCCACAAAGCCGAGAATATAGACGTATACGCAGTGGCGTAGCTAGGTTGTCTGGCACCAGGGGCCCATAGGTCTTCTGTCACCCCCCTCTCCGGGTGTAGCCGGCGGAAAGAGGGGTGCCTTCAGACGTATATGACACCCCCCCCCCCCCCATCACTGGCCCCTTGCACCGGGGGCCCACGGCACCCCGGCCCCCCCTGTTGCTACGCCCCTGCGTATACGGTTCTCTAAACGCGTACAAACGCGGGCAGGAAGAGCTATAGAGCGACGAAATGTGACGAAGTGCCCATAGAAACACACACACGGGCTCCTTTCCGCTCGCGTGCATCCGCGTAATGCGTATTACGCAGAATGGCGCGTATACACACAGCACTGACCCGCGCCGGTATACACGCAAGCCCATCAAGCCCCGGGCTACGATAGGCGACAGCAGCCACGAGCCAGTCGTGTTCCGGTGACCTCGACCTCCCTGCCAGCTATATATATCATAAGAAGCCAATAAAACAGATACCAAGGACAACACCGGGGACATTGCTTGTATACTTACTAATTGAATTAATGAAATGCTAAATTAAAGAAAACGAAAGCGGACGAAAAAAACATCTTGCCGCAGGTGGGGAACGAACCCACGTCATCTCATTACGCGTGCAATATATCTATATAAATGTTCATCTGAACTCGACGCACCACACAACCTGCGCGTCTCCGCAGCTGTGTCGACTGTTTCCTTCCACCTGGCCACGAGGACATTGACTTCGGTGTGCCATCGCACGTAATGGTGATGCCTTCCTTGCACCGTTTCAGCTATTCAGAGATACTAAACTACTACCGAGGCATCAGACGAAAATACCCGCCCCCTCACAAACAACTAAACAGAGAAGACGCCGTAGCATGGCGACAGCTACAAACGGGAACATTCCCGTGCCTAAACATGCTAAGCAAGATCTACCCCACGCAGACGAGAGCAAGTGCCCATGGTGTGGAGACAAACCAACCCTATACCATACCACATGGGCTTGCCAGAAAAGAGAAGGGCTAGCCATAATAAAAAACCCGAGTGCGGAACAGTGGGAGAGGATGCTATCCAGCGACGTCCTGAAAGTCCAACAAGGACTAGTAAGGCGTGCACGCAGGGCAGCTACCCTCTGCGGAGCCCTGGACTAGGGGAACCGACCCTGGAGAGAAGATGGAAGACTCCAACTGATGCCGCAATAATCACTGCAAAATAGAGCAAATAAACGTTTTTCATCATCATCAGTGGTCACATCTCTCTATACAGCGGGCTCGCCGTCGCTCCAATCCAGGCGATGGTTTCACGACAGGAGTGCGCCCCCTACGGCCACGGCATTCAACCCAAACTCTTTCGCCGACCGCGCTGCAACCCCCCAGGACACCGCTGTGACTTGCCCTATACGGGCACCCAAATATTATACGCTCGTTCCTCTTCACGAGGAAACGCGACGTCTGTCTTCGCCTCCAAACGATCTCACTGATGAGCAAAAGAGGGCCTTTTAGTGCTGCTTCAAAAGCAAACTATCTTATTTAACGTGCACTCAAAACACTGTACATCGGATTGAAACCGACGGCAGCTACATTGTGCGCGGCCGCCCGTATACCGCGTGTCCTCCGCCGAGCGGAAAATCACCGAGCAAAACGTCGCAGACACGCCGGCCGTCATCAAGCTCTTGGTCGACCTCTGTGGTGCTAGCCCGGAGGAAGGACGGTCCTGCACGATTTTGCGTCGATCACAGAGCTGTGCGATCGCAGTCTGTGATCACAGATCACAGACTGCGGATCCGGATCATGAGACGGAAATAATCAGAAGAATAAGAATGGGCTGGGGTGCGTTTGGCAGGCATTCTCAGATCATGAACAGCAGGTTGCCATTATCCCTCAAGGGAAAAGTGTATAATAGCTGTGTCTTACCAGTACTCACCTACGGGGCAGAAACCTGAAGGCTTACGAAAAGGGTCCTGCTTAAATTGAGGACGACGCAACGAGCTATGGAAAGAAGAATGATAGCTGTAACGTTAAGGGATAAGAAAAGAGCAGATTGGGTGAGGGAACAAACGCGAATTAACGACATCTTAGTTGAAATGAAGAAAAAGAAATGGGCATGGGCAGGACATGTAATGAGGAGGGAAGATAACCGATGGTCATTAACGGTTACGGACTGGATTCCAAGGGAAGGGAAGCGTAGCAGGGGGCGGCAGAAAGTTAGGTGGGCGGATGAGACTAAGAAGTTTGCAGGGACGGCATGGCCACAATTAGCACATGACCGGGGTTGTTGGAGAAAAATGGGAGAGGCCTTTGCCCTGCAGTGGGCGTAATCAGGCTGATGATGATGATGATGACGACAGAGCGCTCGATAAGATCACGCGCGATAAGATACCCGATGCCACGAATCGACTATGCCCTTGGCTCCCTCGGTCCAGGATGCTGAACATTTCTCAAGCCTCGATCTTCGATCCGGGTTATTGGCAAACCTAAATACCTATGCACGAAGCGGAGAAGGAAAAGAACCACCTTTGCAACACACCAGACGGACTTTACGAATTCAACGTAATGCCCTTCGGGTTGCGTAACGCTCCGGCAACCTTTGAAGGTATGCTACAGACACAGTTCTAGGGGGCCTGAGCGTGGAAAACCTGTTTATTCCAAGGAGTGCCACTCTGACGTGATACAAGTTCGAAGAGAAACATCATGATGCCGACTCTCCCTTCACTCGCTGCCCCCTGCAGCTACCATCCATACGAGCACATCTCCGCATTGCACTTCGCGGGGCCACGTGAGTACACGTATTCGCTGACGTTGTCACCGCCAGCGCCTACCGTGGCGCTGCCCTCAAATCGTTACACTGTTTTCGCCTCTTATCAACCCGCCGACCAATACTGCCGCCGAATTATACGTCTATGCGGAACTTCAGGTCCGCCTGCATACTGCCAGGCTTCGTCGCCAACTGAAGCAGAACCGTGTGCCTCACCATTCTGACGGATACCGTTAGGTTCCTCTTCTTCCTCATTCGTTGCACACACCGGTCCCCGAAGCCTTCCACGAGGACCCCTCTGCTGGCCACATAGGATTCCCCAAAACCTACAACAGGATCGAGAACCGTTTCTTCAAGCCAGGCCTTTCTACCACTGTGGCTAAGTACGTCGCTTCTTGCACGCTTTGCCAACTGTGGAAGCGACCAACAACGCCTCTGCTACGACCCATACCGTGACCGGAGACACCTTTTCACATCGTTGGAATAGACACCTCTTCGGACCTCTTCCTATACCAGGCAGACAAGACACCGATGGATTGTGACTGTCGTCGACCATGGACCTTTACACTCTACGCGAAGACCGCTCCTCTAGGCTCAGGCTCTGCGTTAGACGTGGCCTACCTTCTTTCTGGAAGAAACTGTGCTATGTCGTGGAGAGCGCCTCGCGTGCCGTCGAGCTACACAGGCGAGGCTTTCTTTGTCGACAATCCTCGGGAGAAGTACTCGGAACCGCCGAACAGTTTGTAAGAATGCCGCCATCAGCTCACCCCGAACAAAATGGCTTGACAAGGCGATTTCATCGCACATTACAGCAGACGTGGCGGCTGCCTACATCTCACCAGACCACAACGACTGGGACACAATTCTCCCATTTGTGACGTTTGCGCGTAACGGCCCCTGTCCAACGAATTACTGCAGCTACTCCCCTTCCAGCCTCGTTTATACGGCCGTTCGTCGACATACCTCCCCTCGACGCCTCTTTCTCTGATGTCCCTGCGCTATGGCTCCTCGGCGACTGCGTGCGAACCATTCCTCTCGACACGCGAAGACGTGCTCGACTCACTGCGGAAGTCAGCCAGCAAGACCGCAAGCAGCGTTATACGACAGCTCAGGCCGCGAGTTTCCTTTCGTCTCGGAGACGTTGCTCACGGACGCCCGTTCGTACACCCGGCTTGTGTGACGAGTTCCCGTCGCGTTTCGTATATGCCCCTACGTGATTACGGAACGACCCTCCCCGGTGAACTATACCGGGCCAATCCCGTTTGAAGTTGCTTCTGACCGTCGTTATGCCGTGGTTCCGAGATTCTACTCGTTCCGCGCCTGAAAAATCTTCGGGCTTCCTTGCCAGAACGAACAGCCTAAGTTGCGAACGAAGTTGCGGTCGGGCTACGCGCTTCAGTCAAGCGGGGTGAAATTGTTGTTGTTGTGTGGGGCCGTGGCACATACCCACAGTGCGGGATTGTCCATGAATCGGGTGGTTAAATTAGGCGCATAAGAAAATAATAATAATAACAACACGAACTTAACCATTTGAACATTGGAGTTTTAAAAGTAAACGTTCTGTGTTTGGAGAAACAATAATCAGAACAAAAGCGGGCATAAAAATATGTTAATAATAGATAAGAACTAAAAGAAACCTATGGTGAGGAGCAGTGGCGTAGCTAGGTCATCTGGCACCCGGGGCCCTTAGCTCTTCTGTCACCCCCCCCCCCCCCCGGGTGTAGTCGAGCAAGGCGAGGATATCGACAATTTTCGGCTGTCTTCAGACGTATATGACTCCCCCCTTGCTGGCCCTGTGCACCCGGGGCCCACGCCCCCCCCCCCCCCCTTTGCTACGCCACTGGTGAGGAGGGAGATCGATCAGTCTAACATAGAGATCGATTCGTTCGAATGAATGAATGAATTGAATCGAATGAGGTCAATTTCGGATCGCCAAGCGAACATTTCTGTGACTGCACCCAGTAATGGAGGCTCCAAAAGATGGGATCACAGGCACATAGCGGGAGCGCGCCCTGTGGGTTTCACCTTCCTCATCTGTACATATACTCGTCATCACCTCTCGGGGACGTATAATAGTGGGGTGTCCCGCTCGCTTACCGTTCTCTCCTAACGTATACGGGGTGATGTTGTTTAGGTTTTGCGGATAAAAAAAAAATTCCTGTTGCGATAGCACAATTCTATTCCTTAGCTGAATTATTCAGACAGGTGGACACCACTTGCTCGAGAAATAAAAAAAGACATGTTCAACTAATTTTTAAAAAATCACTAATTGACTTCCTAATCAATTTCACGCCCAATATTGCAATTTACGAGTTGTATCCGGTGGGCTTGCAAGGCGTATCCACTTTGAATGAATTTACAGAGTGACGCCAGGTTGGAGATATGCGCTACCAAACTCGCCGTAAAAAAAAAAAAAAAGGCGCTGTTGTTCCACATAGTTTTCTTTAAACAAAACGTACTTGTATACGTTAAACAATAACAGTAACTGGAAAGCCCATGTATTTCGGCACACTTTGGGAAATAATATCTGGAAACTGCTGTCATCCTGGAAATTAACTTCAAGTCGATACATCTTGCATGGAAAGGCTACAATTCGTAAATTGCAGTGTGTGCCATAATGCAATCAATAAATTAATTATTTAGTGCATGCCTGTTAATCAGTTGAACATGTGTTTCGATTTCTCGTGTGTTAGTAATGTCCGCGTCTTCGTATAATCCAGCTTAAGGACAAGAATTACGCTATCTGACACAGACGAGCTTTAATAATCCTGGAACACTTAAAGATGATCACCCCGCACATAAAAAACATGCCGTTTTTGACACCCTGTAAGGACATCTCCGCTGCGGATATTTCAGTAAATCGTTAACTAAATGAGCAGTCACCATACTGGTCAACTTTTACTCATTCATCATTTGACTGTTTTTTATCGATGCCAATAACTACCCACGACCAGAAACGACTGTGAACAGGTACTTTCAACTTTTACTTGACGCAGCAAAGGGTGTTTGGGGCTTTGCGAGGGTATGCATACCGGCCTCTACCTAGGACATCCGCAACACACCAGCAAACGCACATTGGGTGCTCGCGCTCGCGCCGTATGCAGAACACACACATCTACGCACACGCCGTTACAGGCTTTCTCATTTCTCCGGGGCTGCCGTCGACTTTGGCGAAGTGATACAGAAAGACACCAGGGGACGCTGGGAGCGAGGAGGCAACCGCCCAGCCTCGGGGGCAAGATAGCCAGCCCACCCTTTCTTTTTTTTCATCCCGTGCCACCCGCAACAGCGAAAGACCGTCGCCGCCGCCACCCCAAGATGACAAGCAGCTGCCCACACACACATACACATACGCGCGAGCGAGACAGGCAACGGACTGGCGTGCGGCGCATGTCCACACGACGACGACGACGCCACCGTTATCGGTACACCACCGCTAACGACCTTCTTCTCTCCTCTCTATACAGCGCTGCCCTCTCTATCGCTGCCCTCTCTATCGCTCCCCCCCCCCCCTTCTTCCCTCCCTTCTGTATCGCGTAACTTTCGCGCAAACAGCTTTCAGCTGAATTTCGTCCGTCCACTCCTGCCGCCTGTCAAGGAGCAGTCCTCTATCTTTCTTACTTTGTTTTATTTTATTCTGTTCTTCAGTCCGCCGCCGAGGCGTTCGCCGCAGCAGCTGTACGCGCGGAGAACAGGTGTGATGCACCCGTTCTTGACACGGACACCGCTTCGTCGAGCGACAATTTTCTTTTCATATATACACTGCAACGCAGCGAATGACGGCTGGACGCGGAGTAGTCTCCACGAATGCGACAGATCGGCGACGCTGGCGGCCTTGCGCGTGGCTTGACACTAACGCGTCAATATTCGCTCGCAAAAGCGAAATGCTAGAGTAAAAAGCATACGCTCAGCTGAACGGATAAAAAAAAGTCAGCGGATTTCGGCAGTTCCTTCACAGCCCGCAACTGATTTACTGAGACAGGCAGCACACTCTCATTGCGGACACACCGCCATCCGCTGAAGGACAACCTCATTGCTGTGTGTGTGTGTGTGTGTGTGTGTGTGTGTGTGTGTGTGTTAAGTTATGGGGTTTTACGTGCCAAAACCACTTTCTGATTATGAGGCACGCCGTAGTGGAGGACTCTGGAAATTTTGACCACCTGGGGTTCTTTAACGTGCACCTAAATCTAAGTACAAGGGCGTTTTCGCATTTCGCCTCCATCGAAATGCGGCCGCCGTGGCCGGGATTCGATCCCGCGACCTCGTGCTCAGCAGCCCAACACCATAGCCACTGAGCAACCACGGCGTGTGTGTGTGTGTGTGTGTGTGTGTGTGTGTGTGTGTGTGTGTGTGTGTGTGTGTGTGTGTGTGTGTGTGTGTGTGTGTGTGTGTGTGTGTGTGTGTGTGTGTGTGTGTGTGTGTTTTGCGCAGAATAGAGTTTTCAGTTGTGGATGGCACAGCAAACCAATTACTAATGATTTAATTGCCACGCCAACTCCCCCGCTTTTTTTCATCCCCCCTCCTCACCCCGTTTCTTTCTCTACGAATGTTCTCTCCACGGCCACAAACAAACGTGAACAGGCAGCAATCTTCTCAGACGTTCAACTTCGTGTTCGGACTTTGCGGAGATCGAGCGCGGCTTGCTTTTGGCTCTTCGCCTCCGCTTTGTGACCACATCTGCCTGGGCCGAGTCAGCTGGGTGTGTACAAAGGAACATCATCATCATCATCAGCCTGGTTACGCCCACTGCAGGGCAAAGGCCTCTCCCATACTTCTCCAACTACCCCGGTCATGTACTAATTGTGGCCATGCCGTCCCTACAAACTTCTTAATCTCACCCGCCCACCTAACTTTCTGCCTCCCCCTGCTACGCTTCCCTTCCCTTGGAATCCAGTCCGTAACCCTTAATGACCATAGGTTATCTTCCCTCCTCATTACATGTCCTGCCCATGCCCATTTCTTTTTCTTGATTTCTAAGATGTCATTAACTCGCGTTTGTTCCCTCAGCCAATCAGCTCTTTTCTTATCCCTCAAAGTTACACCTAACATTCTTCTTTCCATAGCTCGTTGCGTCGTCCTCAATTTGAGTAGAACCCTTTTCGTAAGCTTCCAGGTTTCTGCCCCGTAGGTGAGCACTGGTAAGACACAGCTATTATACACTTTTCTCTTGAGGGATAATGGCGACCTGCTGTTCATGATCTGAGAATGCCTGCCAAACGCACCCCAGCCCATTCTTATTCTTCTGATTATTTCCGTCTCATGATCCGGGTCCGCAGTCACTACCTGCCCTAACTGCACAAAGGAACCGCGGGTGTACAAAGGGTGCTTGGTTCGTCTCCCGCCGGAGACCCTTACTTTAAATTAAGGGGGTCAGACCGACTCGTTGATGGAAAATAAATTAACTTTTCTATACAGCCCATTTTTTTCTTCTTTCTTCTTTTTGGGCAATTAAACACGAGGATAGCCGGAAACGACGACCCGATAACCGCATGAAATAAACTTTAATGTTACGCGCGTCAACCACCCCTGTTGGCCACTTCGGTGTGCGCCGTGCGGTAGCAATTAAGAGACGGTATTCAAGCACGGCTTCTCTAATCGCCCCTCTATATATAGTTTGAGCTGTGTCGTGTAGCCTAAAAAAAGAGAATGATAGCATTAAGGGTTTATAAAGGCGTTACCCACCGGACAGTCAAGCACCCTTAGGGATCTCATCATTTTAGGTCCCACCGGGAGGGCCGGAGCTTCATCACCTGACTCTGATAATCATCTTCCGGTTATTTCTGTTTCGTATCGTGGAACTGTTGTGCTATGTATACCACGTCCCTTTACTTATTGACAAATGTGCACCTTCCATTGGTCGCGTTGTCACTGCAGGACACTCGTGTAATGTTGACCTGTCCCATGCTGTCCTCGGAGAGCAGCCTGGCGCGACACAGGACACGACGCGGCGACATTTCCGGGACAGTCGCTCCAAAATTTAGGAACGGGTACGGTCTTGCGGCCTTGGGACCCTCTTCTGCATATCCTTCTTTTTGAGTCACGCTTTGAAAAAAAAATAATAAATGTTTGATTTGCTTCATTTGAAAAATATCCAGCTAACCGGGAGGCGCCAGCGAACGGAGGCGCGTGACTGAATCACTCGACAACAGGAAGCGCTGGAAGCATGAGACATAGAGAAAAAAATCACAAATTCAAATAAAAAAAAAACGCATCGAATAATCGGACGAAATCTCGTCTGGTCGGGAAGTAGATGCATATCTGACAGAGTTGACAAAATGCCGGCCGAAATACCGTTGTCGAAGTATAGCTGACGTTTCGGCTTGCACACGGAAGCCTTGTTCACTCGGAAATCCTTTTTTGCCATTTCGGCTTCCCTGTGGAAGCCGAAACGTCAAATTATCTGACAGCACCATTTTGGTCGGCGTTTTGTTTATTCTGTCCAACGTGAATTGAAACGAGTTCCGCAGTAAAGCACAAGGCGCAGCATTTTCTCTTATTTTTTTCTTACTTGACATACCTCCTCTGCGTTGAGTATTCCAGCGTAACCTTCGCGTAAAAACAGCGCCGCGTCTCTTTTCGCCGCCTTTTGCGTCTTCCCGAACTGCTTTAATCACGCTTCGGGAGGGCTTCCCCAACTCCCCATACACGCCGCCTCCAACATAATAAATTCCCCTCAAGGACGGCCGCGCTTCTCGCGTCCTCCTCTCCCCAGCCTCATCTCTGCTGACGCTACACAGCGCGCAAGGCTATTTCCTCGCGGACGCCGCATTTCATTCCGGGGGCGCATAAGAAATACCCTCCCCCGCCCCCTCCCCCACCCACAATGGCCGTCACCATTAACGGCGGACCACAATGCGTCCAGAAAGCATCGATGCTCGCCTCCGCTTCTCGATGACAGCAGACGCGTGCAGCGCGGAAGAAAACGCACACACACACACACGAAGGGAAAGAGGAAGCAGAAGGCATATGGCGTCATAGGGCGCACGAGCGCGCCTTTCTTATACTTCCCGCTTCGAGGAAGGAGGAAGCATATCGGCGCGCATCTTAGAGCGCCGCCGGCCACGCGCTCGCCCAAAAAGGTGCGGCACGCGCCGTCCCTTCACAAGCCAGCTCCGCCCCCCTCCTCTCCTCCCCCTGTCTCAATCTGTCCGAACAACAACAGAAGACTGCAGCCGTCGTCATCAAGAGCCGAAGTCCGAGCCGCGCGAAAAGCAGACGGCGGCCGGCGAAGATGCAGAAGCAGCAGCCGCGGAGCAGACGACGACGGATCCAATCTCCGTTCACTACGCTTTACTACGTTTACTACTACCACCGCATTTCCACTACCTCACGTCTGCTGCACGATCGCGCCCTCTCCCCCCCCAAGCCAGCAGCGCAGACCCCCTTCCTATTGTGCCGCCAGCGTCTCTACTTCTAACTCCAAGGAAGGAAGCAATGAAGGACCCGGGGCTTCACACCCTCGGGGCAGCACTTCTGTTCGAAACGTCGTCTGCTCAGCAGGCGCGCGCTCGCGCAGCCGTCGCCTGCTCGCCTCCTCCTCGGACACACTCCGTCGTCTGCTCGCAACGAAGGAGCGGCCGCGGAAAAGGCGGCAGCTGCAGAGCGAACCATATAACTCCCCTCCCCACCACCGGCCAACAACTTCCCGCTCGCTGTGCCACTTCCTCCATTCATCGGGAGGAGGGGGAAGGCTAAACAACACCTTAACCTTGCGCACACCCCTCTTTCTGTGCCCGGTGCGCCATTGCCACCCCTCACCGGAGGAAAGCAGCAGTGTTGTTCCTTCCTGTATCGCCCCCCCCCCCCCACTTCTTGTTCCTCGACGTCAGCTGTTCCGGCGAGGGCAAACCTGGGGGGGACCCCGAGTAGCAGAAGGCGCAGGCCAAGTGCAGCCAGCAGACGACGAACACTACGACGCTATCTCCTTGCTTCGTCTGTTTGTCGCTCTCTGTCGATCTCGCGTACAGGCACATGCGAGTACAGAGGCCAGCGCACCACGTGACGCCGCCGGGGATGGTTGCGATGGTGGTTCCTCATTCCGACACCCCGGCCCGGCTGCTTCGCAGCTCGAGGTCTCGACACGGGAGCGGTGCGTGTGTGCGCGCGCGTAGTGCGTGATAGTACAGCGCGAGCTCCCTCCCCCTTCTCCCCGAACCCGTGCAAAAACGGGACAGGAAACGGCACGTGTAAAATCGCGCGCGTGGAGGGAAGGTGTCCTCATTCTAGCGACGGGCCACGGCCTTTTAACTCATCCGAGAATGAGGCTACGCGACTGGATTAGCAGCCCCATGCGAACAATACAGAGCTACACACGCGCGCACACACACACACACACACACACACACACACACACACACACACACACACACACACACACACACACACACACACACACACATTTGTCGCTTGTTCTGTCGTTTGAGAGCACTCCCGGGTAGCGGTAATGAGGTAACGATAACGAATGTGAAAGTAAACCTATTGTGTAGGTTTTACAAGCCGAAATGGAAACAAAGTTGATTTCAAGAGACCACATCGGCTATGCACACACATGCGCACACGCCCCACGTAAAAGCGTTCAATGAAATTGAACGTTAAGTATAGGACACACACACACACACACACCTGTCAAGCTGTGAACATTAACATTCGTAAATGTGCTCACGCACACGATAAATGGAGGGGGTGGTGCCGGGGCGAAGGGATCAGCACGCACTTTTGTTTGCACGGGATACATACAAACTTTACGATCGACTTAAGTTCAGACGCAACACGTAAGAAGCAGCAAGCTAGACACAGCAAAGACTTAGAAGCAACGAAGTGGCTTCAGATCCCAGTGACTTTTTCAGCGATTTGGCGCTAGCAGATTTATGTTCGAATAAACTGGCCCGAAGCAAGCAGCCCTCTATTTATCAACTTACATGCCACAGACGGGCAGCGCATGTGCGGTGGCAATTTCTTTCCCCCTCGTATGCCTTACTGTTCTTTAATCTTGTTTGCCCCATACTTCAGCAACTTTAAAACATTTTCGCGAACGGAATCTAGTTTTCGTAAATATTGGCACGACATTTGGGGAAATGGTGGAAACGGC
Organism: Dermacentor albipictus; assembly: GCF_038994185.2. NCBI lineage: Eukaryota > Metazoa > Arthropoda > Arachnida > Ixodida > Ixodidae > Dermacentor > Dermacentor albipictus. Next base: position 45,722,650 of record NC_091830.1, read on the forward strand.
ACAATTTCGTAAACGTTACGGCCAATTCGAGAGAGTTGGAAGGTACGGTTGCATATTAACGAACATGACATATTAGAATCTACCTAAAACGATTAATCCCCACCTTAAAAAAAAGGAAAGCAAAAAAAAAACTGCGCTGTATCAGCAGCTACTGCAAAGTGCATGTCACGACTTCACTAAAGGCATACTTACTGTGAATGGAGCACGAATCAATAGTCTTTGCTATTCGATTCGCTATAGTTCACCATACGGTTGAATATTAACGAACATGACATATTAGAATCTACCTAAAACAATTAATCCCCGCCTTAAAAAACAGAAAGCAAAAAAAAGAAAAATGCGCTTTATCAGCAGTTACTGCAAAGTGTATGTCATGACTTCACTAAAGGCATACTTACTGTGAATAGAGTACGAATCAATAGTCTTTGCTATTCGATTCGCTATAGTTCACCATTCAAAGGTGTCGAATATTGGTTCCTGTTTGAACGCTATACAAAAGCGATAATATCAGTTTTTGCAGTGTACACATGGGTAAAGAATTCTTCCGAACGATTTTGCTCAACACGCACCAGCTTCCGAGACGACGTGTGGAGATCACGTCTGCTTATAGCACCGGTGATAATTTATGAAACTGAGCTCGCGTTTTAATATTACGTTTTCGCGATGCTCTTGTGCTGCTTCAAGTGCGTTTTTAGACTTTCTTGTAGTTATTGAATAGCGTACAGGTAAGCATACGAAGTTGAGGTTTCCCACAACTTGCAGCGTACTTTCAACTTTATTACCACTTACACTAAGTGAGGAAGTCCACCCCCCCCCCCCCCGTCCCCATAGCTTCTTGGACTTTAAAACCTCCTACTGTGTTAATAATGGTGAGCGCTGTAGTACTCTAAATTTGGTACTGCAACGAGCAGAGCACTTCAAGTACGACGTGTGTATGCACGGTGACCAGCTGTTCATTCGTTTCATTAACGCCATTGTCATGGGCCACCAGCTGCAATCAATTTTTCCAGTCGTTCCTAATTTACATACAAGCTTTTCAGTTCACCTGACACCCAGTTTCGAGCGGATTATGCATCAAATAACGTAAATGCCTAAGCATCTATCGGCCCAAACGGACTCCACGCAACCTTAAATTTATATTTCAGCGAAATTTCACTTCCTCTATGGAAATCTGACAATATACGGCATTCGATTCCGAGACTTCACTATTCGAACATGTCTACCTCACTTTATACTTCCTCTCGTTGAAGATTCAAGAATCGCCTCACATAATTTTCTAAATTTCCACACAGGTAGGAGAAATCACTGGGTTCGGTGGCAAAATCTGGTGTTCTCTTTTATATCGGTACACCTAGCTAATAGCCTCAATGAACTTTTATTTTTCATTTTCTAAACTTCAATGCAGTAACCAGAACGTTAGAGTTTCGGAGCAATATCTGGCGTTTTTTTTTTTTTTAACACTGCCGCACCTTGTACAGCTGGCTATAGAGGCGGCACGGACGATTCGCGACGGCACCCCCAAGTTCGGCTTGCCCGCACGGCAGTGACCTGACCCGACCCTGCGCTCGGACCTCGGGTCGCAGATGGCGCGGGGTCCCGCCCGTCTGACCCACTGGGGCCACACCCCGCGTCGTAAAAAAAAAAAAAAAGAATAGCCGAAGCCAGCGGGGTGGCCACCACATCGCGACGGGGTCGAGAAATGGGGAGGATCACCGTATAGCGTGAGTCGACACTGTTAGGAGAAAAAAAAAAAAAAAAGAGGAGTCGGAATGGGACCCCGTCGTCTCCCTCTAGCAAAGTGCATCTTTTTTTTTCTTTTTCGGTCTTGTGTTTTCTTTGTTTTTTATTCCTTCCTTTTCAAGAACTGCGATAACATTGCGTGACCCAGCCAGCATGATCGGTGCTTCCATAGCCGACAGGTGCCAATGCAGAACACAATCGCGAAAGATCGACGTCAAATTGGAGTCAATCTTGCGCGAAGGTACCCCAATATGATCCCGGCGGAAACAGTCGTGACCTGTCATCTCTTCTCGGGTGACAGGGTGCCTAGGGAGCAACTACAATAATGGTTTAAAGGACGTCACGCAAGACGGTATCGCGTTGAGACAGCAAACATCGTTACTATATACCCGAACTAACCATCGCGTGTGCAAGGGCTTCCAGAAGTGCCGGGAGCCAACGTTAAGCGCCAAACATCGCTTCATCCGCGAACTAACGTGCCACAGTGCCGTAGCTATAAGCCGTAGTACAAAAGGGCGCCAGTTTCGTATTCGGCAAGGGACGCGCGAAGCGTCCACGCTCACGCCAACGATCCGCCGGCGACGAGCCGGTCGTTATCACAGTTCGCACGGCAAGCGCTTCGGGCGATCTTTCTCCGAGAGCGCGACACACGGCATCAGCCTAACGTACTGAGGCCTCTGCGAACCCACGGAAGGTCTTAAAAACGCCCCGTGCGCAAAAATAAAAGGCGAAAGAAAGAGTTGCTGCATACGGCTCATCGAGAGCGAAGGGCGGATAGCAAAATGCGGTAGCCCCGGAGGCGTGACGATAACTCGCAACAATTCAAGGCAATGGCTGAACTATAAACAAGCCACTAACTTGTCAACCACGCTGGTATCGTGCTCGGAAGGCATGCGAGAATTTTCGGAGACGAGGTGCGGCGGCGAATCGCGCCGATAAAGCCAATTCTCTGGCCGAGAAATGCAAACTTTAATACTAAGCCTAACGATCAAGGCAAACGGATGCGGCGGCTGCCGCAATCCAGACGACGAAAAACTATCGGCGGGTCCTCGCGACAGATTGTCGACGACTCTGCGACTCCTACACAGGTGCGCATGGTTTCAGAGCACGACACGCGCCACGCGACAACAACGGTCACACCTCGCGAAGTCAATTCAGCGAGAAAATAGTTATACAATACTCACGGCCACGAAGTCACGTTGAGCGCATCACCCCATCGCACACGACACACGATGCCGGCGCTGGCTGCGGCATCCTCGCACTAATCACCACAACACCGTGCACACCGTTGATCTGGATGGCAGATAATCCGGATTGCGAATCGATGAAACGGGCCAACACGCACCACGCACGCACACAATTAGCGGCAAAAACACTTCAAAACAATGGCCACACCGAAAGCTCGCGCTGGCGACTCTCCCGGCTGCGAACACCGGCTCCTCACAGGCCGCCCCGGGCCATGACGTCAGCTTACGTCACACCCAAGGAGCCATTCGGTAATCGCGCTCCTGCCGACTGGAGTAGCGCAAGAAGGTGAAACCGAACCTGGCGCCGTAAGGAGCCGCTACGGATAGACGATTACTCGCGCCTGTAAATTGCTGCATTTTTAACTGCAACGTCTACAGGTGCGCTTTTCAATGCTCATCGCTGCTGAATAGGAAGAGAGAACCCTCACAAAGGCTATTAGAGCTTGGTTTTAAGGTTCTTTTCGAAGCTTTATCACGCGAGCGTCAGTTAAAAAGTCGTAACAACGGTCTTTTACAAGCCAGCTGTGCAAGCCGTTCAATTATTACCGCAAGCTATGCCAGCGTTGAAGAACAAAACGCTAAGTCTGCCTGAGGCTGAGAAGTTTACCTTCACGCATTTGTGACAGTTGTATGCAAACGTGATTCCAGTGAAACAGATTTTTGGGCAGGATATGAGCTCTTGGATAGGAGTTCAGCTTGATCTTTGCTTAGAATTAATGCACTGTAGAAGACGAGTGGGCTTTTTTTGAGGAGCGAATAGTTCAAGTCGTCGGTGGGTGTTGCTTGCTGTGACTGCGGACTGCGTCGCGTGGTTGGTGTCATCACCTTGCTTCGTTTGTTTCTTTGGTTGCTTGCTTCCTTGCTTGCTCGCGTGCTTGCTTGCTTGTTTGTTTGTCTGTTTGTTTGTTTTGCTACCTTCCCGTCTGGTTTCTGTTATTTATGGTAGAAAAGAAACAAAGCCAGGGCTCCAACAGTCGCTGCTCTAGCTAATATCGTTCGTTCTCATAGTCTTCCGCGTTTGAAAGGACAAACAACGGTTTTCTTATTTTGTCCACGTAGCAGACGACCATCTCAGGCACAGCACTGCGCCGTCTGTTCGCTTTTGTTTTACGGCAAAGCCGCCTAGCGTCGCACCTCGTCCAAAACAACGAAACCGAAATCAGCAAAAGTTCCGAATCTTTAGCCACCTTGCATGTCTGGTTTTGTATTTTACACGTTCGTCTGGTTGATATCAAAGGTACTCAATCCACGTTTGTAAACATAATCCCGCATGATTGTGCATCTAAATTTAGCATAGAATAATAAAAGAAAACAGGTCGGTATAGGTGGTGGTGCCAGTGGCGGTGTCGTCTGGATGAAAAGATGCAAATCTTGATAGACGTCGAGTTTTGGCACCATCTATGTCCGTGACGTGTTTATGGCTTCCGCGTGCAAACTGTAAAAGCATAGCCTTAAAGATCTGCATATGCTCATCCAGAGGGCATCATCACGGGGGCGTGGATTTGGACACCACTGGGGAATATTTGCTTGCTGATCGGCTGGACTTCGGTAAACCAAAAGTAACTTCGCTAGGTTTTGAATATTTCTACAGGATTCGCCTTAGCAGCGATAGGGCCAGATTTGGCGTCAGTTATCGCAGTGTATTAGTCTGTCACAGTACACTGCACTTGTATGTATAAAAACCTGCGCCCGTTTAAAGCGTTACCATGGCAACTGTGTACCTCCTGAACAGACGACTACAGAGATTGCCTTTTGCGCTTCCAGGTAAAGTGCTGAGTCATCAGCGCGCTGCACTGCCTGGCTAAAAGGAGTTAACTGCGTCCCATTGTCTGCGGTTTTGTTGCTCGATGAGTGGAGTTTATCGTCAATCTTGCCTACCGCGGTTTTCACGTACAAAGCGTTGCTAGGGCGGTTGCTATGCGCGGCGCGCTCTCCCGCGCATTTGCGCGCGTCACCACCCGTGTCACCGCGCTCATGACGCAGCGAGTTCTTAAAATCGTTTCCGGATGAGGAATGGACATTTCAACAAGTTTGAATACGTGACGTCACAAAGTTGTGGCGGCACACCCGGTACATTCAACGCGGACGAAAAAGAAAATAATAGGAAAAAGAAGAATAGACCAGCTCTAACAATATATTTTTCGGAAGATGACGTTAGCAGACGTCAGCAGACGTCCTCAAAAAAGCCCACTCGTCTTCTACAGTACATTAATTCTAAGCAGAGATCAAGCTGAACTCCTATCCAAGAGCTCATATCCTGCCCAAAAATCTGTTTCACTGGAATCATGTTTGCATACAACTGTCACAAATGCGTGAAGGTAAACTTCTCAGCCTCAGGCAGACCTAGCGTTTTGTTCTTCAACGCTGGCATAGCGTGCGGTAATAATTGAACGGCTTGCACAGCTGGCTTGTAAAAGACCGTTGTTTCAAAACTTTTTTTCGCAACGACTGTTGCCCAAAGCGGGTAACAGTCTACGTAGTTGTCTCCGCTGTAGTAAGCGTACTGTGCCAACTTGTTTTAAAAAACAGAACATGTCTCTAAACTTGCTACAATGTGTGACGTCACGAAACTAAGGTGGCGCTGCCGCGGCAGTTAGTGCGAATATTTCATTCCATCTTTTTTTTAAATGAACCCTATACAGGTATAAATAGCTTTCTCTTTTTAGGTTGCTTTGCGGGGATTGTTGTTTTGAAGCGTCGAAGAGCGAATAAGCGTCGATGCTAGTGGCCTGCACTTAACTGTTGCCCTTACTACACCTGTTTGGCTACAAACATACGCAGCTTGTCTGTATAGATGTCCGAAACATCATGCTAGAGTTCTCAGTCGAGTCTTCGTGGCTTCCGCGCTGCACTCGGCCATCGCTTGAGCATGGCGTCTGGACAATCTGTCACGTAAGTTGACGACGCTTTAGCGTCACACGTCCTGCGTCGTAAGGTGTCCCTCACTAAGATGGCGTCGTTAACGAGCGCCATCTTAATGAGGGACACCTCCACCAGGGGTGGTATTCAGTAAGAGTCCGCTGAATGGCCTGTCCATTTCAGTGAACAGTCGACTTAGTGCATTCTCGACTGTGAGTCCCCACTCATATTGTGGGAGGAATGAGGTGCTTCGGGTGGAGGAAGTCTCTCTCCGGAGTGTAAACTGGGTCCGCAGCGACCTTTACACCAGCCACCGCCAGTACTTGGACTTGGCCGTATGAAAAGAACGTCAGCGTCCGAAGTGATGGTCTCAGTGATGTTGCCTAATTACAGAGAAGCTCCCGGCATCTTGTATATAGAACATGCTTCCCACGTGCCAGAACTCGCAAGGTATAAAGTGTGTGGCGTATATAATAAGCCCGCTGACGCAACCCGCATCCTACGTCGTCATTTTCCGCGGTTCCCCAAACCGCAACGACAACCTATCGTTTATAGTGTATAAGAACGTTTGCGGATTCGCGGTTTTTTTTCCGATCAACCTAAACCGGAAGGCAAACTCTCGGTATATCCCAGACGTGAGCTCGGTATACGGCGTAAACCAGCTGAAGCAACCAGCATTCCGCATCATCATTATCCGCGGTTCCCCAAACCGCAACGGCGACCAAACGTCTACAGTGTAGAAGCGCTTTCTTGCTTTCTGGATCATACCAATCTCAAAGACAAACACCCATCGCGTTTCCCAGACGCAAACATAAGTGCAATCTAAAAAAAAAAGTTTGCTTGAGCTCCACCGCGAAGGAATCCCCGTAGGTGATCGACGCGGAGGACAAAGAGCAAACACCTCCTCCCGGCAGGGTTCGGGATAAGGAACTTTTCGTCTGCGATCCAGACCGGAAGTGGATCCCGCGCCGCGGCTCGGGACAAAGCGGAAGCAGTGGAAAACCCCGTCTTCTCGCTTCCGCTCACGAAGACGCCATCTGGCCGCGGCCTTCTTCTCAACAACGTTTCCCTTTAGTTTACGACGACCGAACGCGTCCCCCAACCCACGAACTTCGCGTTACCTTTTTTTTTTAGGTGTATGTTTTTAAACTTCGAAATCTTTCTCTTTAAAATAGCCCTACGCTGCCTGGCTCTCGTAGAACGTTGCAGACGACGGCGTTCTAAAAGAAAGAAAAGCAGACGGGATGATTCAAGAGAATATGAGCAGACGATGCCGACGAAAAAGTACCAGACGAAAAAGATCTTTAAGAAAAGAAGAAAACCGAAAGCACCGCGAGAGGCTCGTAGCAGACGACGACGACAACATATGCGTAACAATAGAACGAAGCGTCCTTCATCTTGGCTTCTCCTCAAATACCACCACTGTTTGCTCATGGTCGCCCGCTGTGGCCGCCATCATTGTTCCATTTCTTCTCTTCTTTTTGTAGCGGTGTCAGTGCTTTTATTTCGATATCCGCGGTTTTGCGCCTCGAGAATGGAGGGCGGGTCTTCGTCGGAAATATGGGGCGATATATTTTCCGTCACGCGCGGTGGCGTCTTGGACGGGGAAATAAGAAAGCTCGTGGGTCCGCGAAGGAAACCAGGGTTGCTTGGCTGAGAGTCTGAGAGTTCTTCCATAAATGGGAGCGCGGGAGGCGCGGGTGAATTTCCCGTGTTTGCTCGGTGGTCTGCCCTCAAACTGCGGGTTGTTGGCTCAGCCGTGTCTACACTGTTGCGGCTTGCCGAACCTAAGAAGAAAATACCGGGAAGACGTTTGCGTTTCTTCTAATCTAGCGTAATCTAGCCTCGAAAGTGCATATGCGTTTCCGTGGTTGCATTAACGTCACGAGTTTGGTAGGAAACAAGGTGGTTGTGGGAGTCGGCGGTAAGCTTGGAGTTAAACGTCAGCCCCGAACGTTTGCCTTGCGGCTCAGCGCTGAGGAGGCGCTAGAATTTCCGTTGCTTGTTGGAATGCTCCTACGCACGTAGCTGTATTCGACGTTGTGCTTTAGGAAAGAAACATGACTAAGGTGAGGTCTTGAAGACGAAGCGAATTGCGCAGTATTTGAAGGGTCAAACTATGAGTGATGTTGTAGGGTAGCTTCCCTGCTCCGCGAATGTATTTCGGGATATTTAATTAGGAAGAAACGAACTATAGGAACAACAAATATACCTGGATTAACGCTATGGATGGGGGAATCGATACGCTTGAGGCTCTTGTGGACATTTTTATAACCTGTAATCCATAATGAATAAATCAATTTCAATTCAATTCAATCACGGAGTCTGCGGAGCACACTTGGAGAGGACGACTACCACCGTCGCAAGGTGCTACAGGATGAATGGACAGTGATCTCATCCTGCAGGATGATCTGCTCGTCTGCCGCGTCCTTTCACACGAAATCGCATCATGACCAACCAACTTGCCTGATGCGATGTTCACAGAAACCTTGCTCCAGCTACGTCTAGGTCACATTACTGTATGTCCACCTTACTAAGCGAGACCACGGATTGTGCTACAAATTGTGTCCGGCCGAATGCACTGTATGTGGCACTAACACCGTATGTGATTATGTGTTGTCTTGTCATCTGTGCGGTAGTGCCCACCCACACAGATAGTCTTATAATGTACATTCATTAGCTTTACTTCTTTTTTCTGTCATTTTTCGTACCTATCTTCCAATTCCCCAGTACAGGGTAGCCAACCGAAGATATCCTCTAATGAACCACCGTTTCCTTACTTTTATTCCTCTCGGTAATGGGCTTTTCCTTTTTCCTTCAACTGGTTATTTACGACGACGCACTTTCAGAATCATTTGTTAGTGCGTCCGCAACGGGATGGCGTGAGCATTTTGCGTTTTAAGCACCGTTTCGGTGTTACTGCCTTTCCATGCAACCAGCTGCGCTCCGAATTCGTTGTCGTAAACAACGCGGCGAACGAACTTCGTGTCAGGCGAAATATGCGAGCAGGGCCTCTGCGGCGATTGCGCGAGCGTCGCTGCATGCACGTGACTTCGTTTCAATCGTTGAAGGCCGCGCGCCACGACGCCTGCGCGGCAATCGTGGATATTAATGAAATGGCCAGCTGAACCGCGAACACACTGCAGTTGAGTTTAGGTAAACCCTCCATGGACATCCTTGTCTTCTGTCAGATAAAAAGAGATGCCGTCTGCTGCTCCTACAGCGCGTCGTCTGCTCGCGGGCGCGCACCCGTCGTCTGCAATGTCCTCGTGTTCCGCATCACCTGGCCGGGTGCGGTACTTTCCACGCACGTTTACTAGCGTCATGACCGCTCCATATGAGTGAGTAAAAAAAAAAAATTGAACCAGACGACTAAATAAAGGACAAACCTCGCAATTAACGATTCACGACGCCACCTAAAACAGAGAATGAAAAGAAGAAGAAAGAAGGCTCTCCAGCGGCGTAAAGACCTTGTTAAGATCCACCTGGAAAAAGAAGCAGACGACGCGTCTTGCGTACGTCGAAGTCGTCTGTTCCTGCGTTCTGTTTCGTTCCCTCCCGATCGCCGACTTCGCCTTCAGCGCGTCGCCGTGGCACGGCGCTAACGAAAGCAAAGTACACTACCGCGCGAGAGAGCTTCCCTCCGCTAAAGAGGCGCTGTTTATTTCGCAGTCACCTGCTCATGTACGGGCCCGCGGAGAAGCTGAAACGAGCGAGCGAATCAATACAATAAACAAAAAAGTGAAGGAAAACGTGAAACGGCACCCTCTGCACCGCGTAGCAGACGACTTCTAGGTCGCGTGGCAGCTTGCGCCCGCAGCAGACGACACAGCTGCCCACCGAGCCGGATAATTTCCCCGCCGATATATCGCCAGGGAGACTGTACTTATGGCGCTGCCGGGGCCTATCAGGTCTTTCAGCATCTTTGTGTTCGATAACAATGCAGATGCTCTTTTTCTGTAGCTCCTTTTGCAACAGACTCGGAGAACTGTGTAAGTTACGCTGACGTCGTATACTTTTTGAACAATGCGACAGACGCTGAGTAATTGAATTGGAAGAAGACATTCGGCCTTATCGCTTCTGCAGGTCACGTTCGATGACAGTGCAGACGCTCAGTTACCTGTTCCCGTAACACTGATTTTGACACACATGGGACTCTATCTGGAAAACCCTTGTCGGCATCATGAATGACGATTCGTATATAGGAATCGCCGATGAGGCCATAACAGACAATGATTAATTGAATCCCGTCAGGTCAACGCTGTCGGACCGTGAATGTCGGGTACGATAATATTGTATGCAAATTAAGTGACAATCACAAGATGTCCTGGTGCTCTTAGGAAACGCTCAATTTAACCATGAGATATGGCTGGCAGAGAGGCAGACGTTTCTGTTGGTGGCCGTCAGACCCCGTAAGAACGATATGTTATAACGGATAAGCGGGATAACTGCTCTTTTTGTTTTTGCATACTTCTTCTCGAATGTTCTACTCTACTTGTTTGAATTGCTTCTCAATCGTGTGAGATCCTGGCTCACAGTATGAAATTAGCGAAATAACAGCAACTTTCGCGATAATTTCGCCACAGTATTACGCAATGTTCTCGTATACGATGACCTACATGCGTTCACAGGCTGATTAACTCCTGACAGTGTCCTTTCTTGCATTTTGGCATTTATTCGCAAAGCACAAGCTATGCGGAATCTCCCTGTTTAAGCGTGTTACGCCTATCCAAGCTTATTTGGAGTGTCCGTAGATAGTCTATACGTACGTGTTACCAGAAATTGTGCATAGACAACCTGTGAACCTATGGCCCTGCACTTTCTCTCGACAATTGTCTCCAGGAAACACCACCTTCGGAAGTCTGCCGGCAAATAGACCAAAGGAAGTACAGACTTCATGATGACTTGTCCGTTTACGCGATGTAGACTTAATTCGGACGAAATAACAAGCCCATACGAAGGCGAAGAGACCAACTTGAAATCTATATATAGTAGGCTTGCTTGAAAAGCAAATTGTTTTTAATCGATTCGAATACGAATATTCGACAAAAAACACCTTCGAATACGAATCTAAAGTCGAATATATCCAATTTCCACACACAAAAAAGTGAAGTGAGAGGTTACGCGGAGTCTGTATCGGCAGCGAAATGTTTGTTTACGTTATTTTATGCGTGCAACACCGTTAACAACTGGATGTCAGGTCAAGCGAGAAGCTTGTAAATGAGATACAATTAAAAGTACGATCATATCTGGTTCATTATGACAATGAAAGTCAACAGTGCGCAGCCAAATGCACGTAATAAAGTGTATATCTCGAATGAGCTACAAGCTACAGCAGCGCACAACGTTCTGAAGGAAGTCAAACATAGTGCGATTGACAAAGTAATAAATTGCTTCGTCTAAATCGAGACAGCGAATTCGTAGGATGCCTTAGGCTAGACGTGCTTACTCAATGACTGGTGGTTATATTGTGCATAAGAAACATCCGCGTGTTAATTCAGGAACTAGATCGTCTGCACAACAACAGTGGTTCTGCGAACGCCAGAATCTTTCGGAAGGGCCTCATGCTTGCATCAGGTTATTCCTCACTGTTGCTGCAAGAAGTTTTGTTGCCTCGTATTAGTATTCGGGGGCACTCGACGAATGTTCGACAGTTTCGAACAGTGAATTCTCGAGTCGAATGCGAATGGCAAGATATTCGATTCGTGCACAAAATTTCGAATATTCGCACAGTCCGGGTTTATGTAGAAACTCTGTATTGATTGTGTCAGCTCATTTTCTTAAAGTGTAAACAGCCCATGGCACTTGCATTCTCAGCTAATTTCGTACAGCTTCGTCATGACAGGCGCTAAAGATGTCGGTAAGCTATGATGAAAATTGCTGCGCTTAGCTCTCGATTTAGGTGATGGCTCCCTCTTCTAGACAGTTTGTAGATGGCCTGTATGGTCCACCTTGTATCCTTACGGGATCGTTTTATTGCATGTATAAGGTTGATATGGAAGGTGTAGAGAAATTTAGGGTTCGCTAGCGTTGGTCTATTGCGATCCCGAGACCACTAAATAAGAGGTTTGTAAAAATTAAATTATTAACTTCTGCGGTTTTGCGTGCCAAAACCACGATTTGATTGAGGCACGCCGTAGCGGTGGACTCCGGAAATTTGGATAGCCTGGGGGTCTTTAACGCGCACTTAAATCTAAGTACATGGATGTTTTCTTTCGCCCCCATCGAAATGCGGCCGCCGTGACAGGGATTCGATCCCTCGACCTCGTGCTTAGCAGCCCAACAACACAGCCACTAAGCAACCACGGCGGATAGGAGGTTACTATAGTGCCCGTAAGTATTAGTGAAAAAATTATGCAAAGCCGTGAATTCACTAGCTTTGCAACAAATATGAGGCCTTGATGATGTGTATAAAAAAAAATGTTAGGGTCTGCTAACGTTAGTCTGTTGCCATCTACAGACTACTGAATTGGAGGTTTGTAGAAATTCCGTAGGCATTAGTCGACAAATTATGCAAGACCATAAGTTCATTGGCATTACTACAAACAGTCTATGGACCTTTCATATACCCTCCCAATGAATTTTTGATAGGCTAGAGCAGTTTGCTTACGTTGTCGGAAACAGATGTCTATGGCAACCTCCGAAAGAAAAAAAATGAGCAGGAATACTCTCGGAAGTTTCAAAACGGAAGTGAAAGTGAAGACTGACCATCCTTCACAGCCACAACAAACCACGGAGAAAGTTCACTACCCTTCATCCCAACCGGAAAGCTTCCGGGGTTATCGCCCATGCAGGAAGCATAAGGTCCCATACACTTTGTAAGCGGGCTGCATCGTGCGCCCTGCGGCCACTGACCCTCGCCCGGGGTCGACAACTCCAGCACCGGCAGACCCAGAGCGACGACCAGGGGTCAAAGAGCCCGAATCAGCGTGCCTCGAGCCGTCTAACACTGTAACCATGACTGGCCGGCAGATGAACCACAGCAAATACGAATACGCAGAAAGGGGAAAAAAGGTATGGGGAAGGAACAGGCCGGAACGGGCGCAACGGGCAGGAGGAAGTAAGGAACAGTCTTTCCATCAAAACTTCTTCTTCCGCTTCCTCGGGCCAAAGACCACGGACCAGGAGAGACGTCCCGCGCCTCGACCGACGGCTGCCCGGCAGATGAACGGTGGGCTCGAACGCGGAAAGGGAAGCAATGGCCACGTTCGGAAGAGGCATTCGGGAAGAAGGAAGAAAGCTGCTCTCCCCAAAACATCTCCTTCCTTCCAGAAGGCGGAAGACTTCCGGTACACAAGAGCTGTGGTCCCCTTCCCCCGAAGAAGCAAGCAGCACCGCGCATCCAGTTCAACGACACGCGCCACTTTAACCTCTGCCACGGGCCGCCACCTCCGCAACCTTTCTGGACAGATCTCTTTACCGAGAGGCACGTGCTTTCGGAAGGCGGAACACCTCTGCAGAGACTGTCTGTTCCGTGAGCCAGAGGCCAGCGAACTCGGACGTTGAACCGCGGCCGGGATCCACGGCCCCGGGTGGATACGGGATCGGGAGCATCAGCCTGCCTACCAGGGCACGTTGCCGTGAGTTGCTCCATTCAACAAGGAATAAAGAAAGAATACGGGAGTAGAATCGCTTACGCGTGCTCTTCCCGGTTCCGCGTGCTAGAACACCCCCTTCTTCCCTCACCCCCCCCCCCCGCTTTTGCGTGGAGAAACAAGCGCCTTTTGGAATAAAACCGGTCCTCCTTACAGTTCCCCCAGGAAGCGGGCGCATTTTGAAGAAAAGTAAAACGCAACCGGACAAGGGCAACCCACCTAGTCTTCTTCGCCGATCGGACAGAAAGGCTCCAGCGAGCGCGATGAGGAACAGCTGGAGGAGAGAACGATTTTCGCGAAACCGTTCCTCAAAGCGAAGCCGCTGGTACATTACGCGAGCGGAAAAGGGAAGGCGGGAGGGGCGTAAGGGCACCGAAGTACTCCCTTCTCGCACCTTTGGGAAAGGGAGCACGGGGAGCGGGAGCGCAGGTGGCTCACCCGTCAAACAGGACGGGCTAAGAACTGAGAGAGGAGGTTTCCTCTGATTCCCCCCTCCCCTCTCTCACACACACGCGCGGCGGTGTGCGTGTACGCGTACAGGAATACCCGTACATTCGGGAAGAAGTGGGCGCTGCTCCCAATGTCCCGGCCTGTACCGGCCCCGCTCCCAATCTACTATCCTCCTTTCCGGGTGCAGAACCAGAGCGGGCCGCGGGTCGAAGAACTCTGCCGCGGGGTCGGAAGAAAGCGAGAGTTGTTTTTTTCGGGCCGGCCGCCAGCCCCGACGTCCGGGGTGTCTTCTAGAATAAGAGGGCGAGGGCGAACGTGATGGGAAAGGGGGAAACGGAGGAGAGTAGAGGGAGAAGATGGCGCGTGGAGCCGAGGACGTAAGGCACCGTCGCCTCCTCCTCTTTTGTGGAAACTGCGCGGCGCAGTTCCTGCGGGCGGTCTCCGTAAATCGGCGCGAAGAAAGAGTGTGGAAAGAGGAAATGAAAAGGAAGCCATAAGAATTATCGTGCACGCCAAGAGCAGCGGGCGAGGGGTTGATGCAGCATGAAGACTCGCACGCAGTGGCGTCTGTTCCGCGTCGACGTAGTCCCGGATTTCTTCCCCTTTTCTTTCTTTCTGTGAGCGAAAAAACGTTCGGGTTTCATTGAATGAGGGCGAGGGGGAGTCAATGGCCTCCACAGCTCGGGTCTTCCCTAAACACACCGGGAATCAAGGTGCACGACTTAGGGAGACGGTGGCACGTGCCGGCTGGCTCTGTACGCGCTGTATTGTTGTTTGTTGCGCACGCGTGGTTTTGGAGAGACGAGCTGGCTCGTGCCTATTTTTTCTCTTGTTCCTTTTTTTATAGTTCTTTTTTCACGGACTCGATGGTTCGTTCCGGTTCCGGGTGTTTCAAGCTTCCCGACGGAAGGTCTGTGACGGCTAGTCCCGAGACAGCTGACGAGGTATCCGATGGGGGTGTACGCGTGCATGTGGATGAACTGGGATGCGGGGTCAACGACACGGGCGTGCGGAAGGCGTAGGTGCTGAGGTTCCAAGACTTGCCGCGAGCTGAACAGACGGAACAGGGCAAACTTGTAGGGCGGCAGGAACGTAAGTAAATCGCTCTAGTTCGTTGCCCGTCCCTCGACTACAACAGCGCACAAGCAGAATATAGGATGGAGAAGGGTGTGACAGACACATTAAGCCACGTGTTAAAGGCGACAACAACGACGACAACAAGGCACAAGAGCTAAGTTCCAATTACAATTTATTTAACGTGTCGGTGAGTACATACTAGGCTAACAAAATTGCAAGACTAAAAGAACCTTTTCAATGAGACGTGGTCCGTAGACAGCCATTGCACGCGTTCGTGGCCTCAGAGATAAAGGAGGCCACGGAGGCCATTCTCGGAGGCCACGGTCCGTCACCCATCAGCGCCGTGCTTGTCTTTCTATCTTGTCCCCTTCTGCTGCGCTGTGCTTGGGTTTCTTCACTCTCGTCCGCTTCAGCGTTGCAGTCTTCAAAGCATGACAGGAAAACCCTGACAAGACGATAATCATCGATGAAGAATGGTACAGCACACGGCGCTGATTATGTCGATTAAACACATTGCGATAACTTCACTCGAACAGCGAATAGTAACCATGGTGTGTATGTCACGTGATCTCCGCCTTCTCCACCACCCCTGCAGATTCGTTGCCAATACAAACTGAGCGGTCATTCCTCACGTTCAAGGCATGCAGCTCAAGTAACGAAGGTTTCTGCGCCATGTCGGGGTACGATTTCGAGTAGAAAAGGAAAGCTCCTTGAGCGCAAGGGGCATTAAATTGAGAGCTGTAAAAAAAGAAAACGCATGGGATGTGAAAGTTCAACAATGTGCCCCATTTGAATGGGTCGTTTTTGCTGCCGATTCGCGTACTTCTGGCAGTGAAAGTCACCGCCACTGAAGGACTACAAGCCTTCTTGTAGTTTCCAAAACGCAGACGACCAGGCTGTACTAAGGCATAATATGTCAGAACCCTCAAGAATACTTCTTCGGATAGCAATGACCTGCCGGAAAGGGCTGCGCTCAAGATGGAGCGGGGACTCTGCTTTCGCCCATCTCTTTGTCTTAACTCGCTCACTTCGATGGCGATCGCCGTCTGCAGGATGTGACCCGCGCCAACCTTCGCTATGTGCGAATCGTCGCTCCGTCCACAAAAGGGGGCGCTGTCATCGTTATCTTCTGCATACCTATCTAACGGTGACGCCAGGTTGCGTCCGGTCGTGCCGGAACTACAATGATGCCTTCACGACAGTAGTACTCCCGTACCGGTCGCGTTCTCCACGTGCTTGACCCGTGTAATCCCGAAGACAGTTAGGCGTCACGTAGAGAGAGTTGAGTACCTGCCAGAGCCAATCCAGGCATTTTTCGTGAGTATACCCTTAGAGGCATTGGCTTTCTTACACGTCCGTTCGAATGCGACGATGCTATCACTGAAGGACTACTGGAAGAACCTGGGAATACAGGGGAGCCTGTGCCATCCGCAGGGTCACTGAACCGAAACGACACTACGTCACAAGAGGAACGTTGAACGGAAGGCTTAACACGAGGAGCCGCTGTTTGAAGACATCTATGCTCTTATTCGAACTAACGTACTTAAGAGAGGAGGCGTAATTTGCTACTCGAGACAGAACAGACAACATCGAGCAGACGACGTCGAGCGGACGACGGCTGTGCAGACGACGTCCGAGCAGACGACCAGGCGTACAGGCATGCGTACAGGGCACATGTGTGTTCACACGATCGGGCTCCCTATTACCTAGCTAACGATTGGCCAGCTAAATAGTGGCCAGCTAGAGGCAGCTTTAGGTTTCCTCTCCAGAGCCACAATACACATAAGCTTGGCGGAGGACTTGAACAGCGAAAATACATCGGCACGCGCGTGAGGGCGCCGGGCGCGTCGTCGTCTGCGCGAGGAGAGCGTCGGGGTCATGACCCGGCGCGTGACCCACGCGTCGGGGGGCTCGCGCACGTGGTCTCTCGCTGCGGTTCCTCCTCCTTTCCAGCAGCAGCAGCAGCCGGCGTCGGCGCACCCTCGGCTCCATTCTTCTCAGATCTCAAGGAGCAACAGCAGCAGCGGCATCCAGATGACTCGAGGCGCGTGGCCTGAAACTCTGCCTGCTTGTATGGGGGCGGGGGGGGGGGGGAGGTGGTGGGGGAGGGAGATGCACGGTAGAACTGTTGGCTTAGACTGAAGGCTATGCCTGGCGCGTGCGTCTTCTGTTCTTCTTTTTCCCTCTAGCTATCTATCCTTTACCTCTCTCTTCATCCGTCTGCCTGTATTCTCTCAGTACCTTATTCTCTCCGCCTTTCCCTGGTGCGAAGCTGGCCTCCTGGGCTTTCTTGCAGAAGCGCTTTCTGCAGGAACAGAAGACGCGAGAGCTTGAGGAAGGCTGCCGGGACCGAGGCAACACGATGAGCGCTGTTTGCTCTGTCAGCTTTGTCGTGGTAGCATCTTCCTTGGGTTTATACAGCGCCTGACAGGATTGTTTCCTTCGTTCTTTCCATTGCTTGAAGCAAAGAAACCTAAGTAGATATAATGAATATGACTATGGACATAGAAGCTCTATGGCCATAGAAGATTTCTCTATGAAAGAGATGTGCTGTCCAGTGTCCAGAGAACAAGTATTCACTTAGTTTATGAACGCTGCTGACGAATGTACGTTCTGACGATGCTGCACTAGTGCTTTTGAGCGTCTCGGATTCGTATCCCCGGCAGGGGAAGAGAGTTTTCATTTCTGGCTGCTTAACCTGTGCCAAGGAAATACGATCACGATATAATCATGATACACGCAACGCACAGCACAAGATGTATATATTAAGCACAGTCCTTACCAGGCCATCGTCCCGCAGCGGACGTCTGCTACCGACGATGATGACGATGTAAATTACGACGTTGAATGATGAGCATAACGGGAAGCGGTAAGACGCATATGAGACAGCGATTTCGGCCGATCACAGCTGTGCGAAACGACAAATTCAAAACATAATCGCGACGTGAATGGTTTCGACGGAGGAAGCGATCGAAGATCCCGGACACATCTGCTCGTCCTTCCTGATCCATCACTTCCGCGCGCTCGCGCGCGCAGTCGGAAGAACGCGTGCAGCCGCACGTGCAGGGAAGCAGACGTGGAGCGCGAAAAAGTTACCCGGAAAGAAAGAAAGAAAGAAAGAAAGAAAGAAAGAAAGAAAGAAAGAAAGAGGCCTTCCATTGATCGAAAGGAGCCTGGCCAACAGCCGGAGTCCCCCGTGAAGGAGTCGGCAAAGCTGTGTCTCAAGGCCGCGTCGAAGAGAGCGATGTTTAATACGAGGGGGAGAGTGCGACGGCGGGCAGACGTTCACGGAGGAGGCTGCGGAAAGAGAGAGAGAAGGGGGTGGAAGGAGGTGCGGCGCGTCTTACGAGAAGGGGGAGAGGGCGTATAGATTCGATGATGCTTCTCAACAGAAGAGGGGCATCAAAGCGATGCGTGGGAGACACGTGCCGGCTATATCCAGGACGCCCTCCGCACGTGCCCGCATTCACAGCGAGCGACGTCAAATTAAGGGGGGAGGGGGGCGGAGGGGAGGCGGAGAAGAAAGCTCCACGCGTTCGGCACGCGACCAGGTGTGCCCCTCCGTTGCCCACTCATCCTGGCTGTCCTTCTCGTTTAAGGAAGAAGTGTAAGAAGAAGAACTGGAAGAGGAAGTCGCAAGATAGCAACTAAACAAACAAGAGGAGAAGAAGAGGAGAAGAAGGGCGAGGATGGCAAGCCCATATACTTTCAATGGAAGACGCGAACGCGGGAAGAAGAAAATCACGCATGTCTTGCGGGATATCTGCGCGCTTCTCTCTTCTTCGCGGATCGTACTCGTACCACAATAGACTTCGGCGCGCATCTCAGCGCACTGTGATGGAGGGGGGGCTGCGCCGATCGTTTTTTCTTCGAGATCTCAGCAGAAGCGGGGAACCGAGTGGAAGAGCGTAAGAAATATAGGGGCTCGCCGCTGCTGCGTTGGTTGCATCGAGAAGGGGGACACTTTGAGCAGTGGCCGGGTTGGCAGCAGCTATAGCAGCAGGAGCGGAAGCAAAACGCAGGGCATATACTTAAAAAACGAGAAGACAAAGTTGAGAAGGAGGAGGACCAGAGGAGGAGAAGAAGGTAGAGAAGGGCCTTGAAGGAACAACACCGCGTGCGTGCAGGCAAGCAGTGGCGGCACCCCCCTCCCCCTCCCCCTCCTCTCCAACCGAGAGCAGCGCGTGCGGTGTTCGTTTCCGCACGCGCCCAGCGCGTGCCACCTGGCCCCTAAGACCACGCGCCAGTGGGGGTTTGGGGGGTTGGAGGGGGGAGGGGGGGGGAGAGGTGTTGCGGGCAGAAGTAAAGGTCTGTTTCTTGGGGCGCAGCTGCTCACTCGCCGGGCCCCTCCTCCTCCTCCTCGTCCTCCTCTTCCTCTTACCCCCCTTCCCCCTCCCGCCACCACCTTACGACACACGCGGTCTGTCCCATCTTGGCTGCCGGGGCCACGAATGCGAAAGGAGGCTGGCCTGCGGAGCAAGGAGAAGGCGCTCCCGATAGCTCCAAGCCTGCCGACGCTTGGTGCGGGGACCCGGTGCAAGACAGAACCGCGTGAGACGGCTGAATCAGCGTCTTGTGTGTGTGTGCGTGCATGAGTGTGTGGATGGATGAAAACAGAGTGGTTTCGCAAAGCCATTCGGTCCAAAAAGCACATGTCCAACTGCTGGAAAAGCAAAACAAAACGCACGCGGTCGGAAATGGGGTGGCCACGCTAACCGATCATTTACCGGCATTTGGCAGAATCGCCCCTTCTTTTACAATGCTATAACTGGCAATGATAATCGACCGCCACTCAACGCCGTTTGCGCTAGAGAAGGTTTTCGTTTCTGCGGTAACGTTCGAATAAATTCAAGAGTGATTTTCGTCGGCGTCTTGCCGCACTCAAGCGCAGTAGTGACTCTGTGTCTTCCCACACGCTCTCAGGCACCAGATTTGAATGTTCCAAAGACAGGAAAGCGTGGAGATGCTGGAGGCATGATTGAGAATCCCCAGGTAGTAAGAAATTTCATTCGTCTGGCAGCATTCCCGTTGGCGATGATTCATGCAGCCGTGCGGTCGCTACAGCTGTTTATTTCGGCTCTGTGACACCGCTTATCTTGTATTCAGTCGCTCGGTCGTGAAAATCGCGATAAAACAACACGAATCGGTTCGCAAGCGGTATGCCATGCGATGCTGTCGACTTCAAGGAGACCCCTTAGGCGAGATGTATTATACATGGGTGACATATGATGTGGGGGCTGCGTCATCGATCAATCAAGAATGGAAAATACCAAGCATATACAAATAGTCGTGCCAACTCAACAACACCGCTGTCATCTTCAACGGGATGATATGTAAGACAAGCTGCCTATTTCCGAATAAACAGGCATACTTAAAGCAAAATGAACACCATGATTCTCGGGCTATAGTACAGGACACGAGGAAAGACACACAAACACCAAGAAACAAGGCTGAACACGTGATTCGAGTCCCCGTTTTTGTTGCGAAGTCAAGCAAGACATCTCTGTGCAGAAGACAGAATAAGGCTTAGAAAAAAGATGAGATGTACAAATAATGATCCCCGACTACCCGAAAGGGAGGCAACATCTGGACGCCAGCGAAGAAGCACATAATCCTTGCTCCCACGTTAACCCCTCCGCGCCAAAGCACCGGTGTCGAATCGTCGTAGTCATTACCATCATCAGCTGAAGGCAGTGGTGATGAAGTGGTCGCGTCGGTATACGGTGTAGGATGTGCATAAGGCATGAGCATCGTCTGCTTCTTCTGGGGTGGGGTTGGCCCTTGGCCTCCAGGGCCTCAACTTGGAGACGATCCCGATCGCTGCGTCGTCTGCTGTTTCTGGAGGGGGCTGCCCCCACCGCCTCGACTTGCAGACGATGACTAACGCTGCGTCGTCTGCTCAATTTCGTGGGCTCACTGGAAGAGCCCAGCTGCCTCACTACTCCTTGAGTCGGTAAGAGTGAGGAAATGAGGCGAGATGGAGGCGTGAGGGGAGGGGGGATCACATACAAGGGTGCGAGATGAACGGTACCCCGAGTGATAATTGAAGGAGGAAGAGTATTTTCTTTCTTTTTGTTTCAGTTTCCTTACTATAGCCGCCTCCTCTCATTGTCTCAATCCAGAGCGCTCCTTTTCGATCACACTTTTATCTCGCGTCCAAGTTCTTTGTTGATTCGGTTCGTGACCGACGGTGGTGCGTGAGCCCATAAGTTTGTTCTGTAGGCTGCCATGGCACTTAACTGTACCGCTGTGTATCTCGACTACGCCACTTTACGTTGCTGGCACACACGACTGCAGCCACGGAACTGTGAAATACGCGTTGTTTCGGCGGCTGCTAACCTGCGGCTTTGCATCTTCAAAAGAAATGCGGCGAAAGCGAAAGCCCACCGGGCCGTGAAAGAACAGTACTAGCGGCGTCGATGACTAAGAAGCGAAATGCAAAACAAAACAAAAGAAACTGCTCTGCGAAACAATGAGCATGATGGTCGCGTGAAAGCAAAAGAAAACTAAATGTACCTCGACAATCGGACGTCCCGTCACTGTTTTCATTGTTACGCATCTCAGAAGCCCAGCACTCATCACTCATCCCTTCCGGACGAGGTGCCTCGGAAGCTGAATACCAGGACGTGCTCCGCGTTCCGGAATCTTTGGAAGGCAGCTAGGCATGCCACGCATTTACGACCATGCATGTGCAGCCGGCGCGGAAAGAAAAGGAACCTTCTAAGCGGGTCCCTTTGAAAGAGCCCTGGCCTCTCATTGTCCACAGCGCTGCCGAAGACTTACCAAGAACAGTGCGCCTGCCACGTTAGCGTCCCAAGACGCGGCTGCGGTGGTTTGCGGGGTTCAGACCCCGACCAGAAACCCCATTCGGAGACCGCCGAGTAGAAAAAGTAAGGGAAAAAAAAATGTCATAATAATAAAGGCGATGGAGGGGGTTCGAACAATGGCCTCTGCGACACACACCTTCAATCCGCCTCCTTGAATGATGCGAGCGCGTTCGGCGCCGTCTGCTTCGTCTTAAGCCTTGCAGAAGAACGTTTCAGAGCTGGGCGGCCATTTTTTTTATTTCCTTTTATGGCCGTGGCCGCAGCAGACGACATCGTGGGGTGCTGCCCGCAAGGGCGTTTCATTATTTTGCTTACGACGAAGAAGAGAGGAGCAGCCTTTAGAGAATGCATTCTAAGGAGGTTTTTGTTCCTTGGCTGCTCATTGTGATGACTTTCTTCTTTTTTTTCCTTATAGTAGTCTACAATACCATCTTTACAGCCGCTTCCCGCACCTGCTTGTAATCCAGAGGAACAATCAATCTTAGACTAAGCGGCACATAGCAGACATCGCTGGTTGCGATACTCTTGGTCGCCGTTCCTATTCAACGACGTGTCATGGCAGTTTGCCAGATATGTATATATGCACTCGTAGCCAAATTTTTACGGCACTCGTGCCTAAATTTTCTGATGTTGGTTTCGCTACATGTCTTCAGACTACGATATGAAGTCGCATTTGTCCTGACTAACTATTTGCTTGGATCAAACAGGCTTGATGGGGAGCATCCACAAGTGAGGAAGCGATGCAGTTGTACCGCGTAAGAAACCACTCCGCGTACGACCCCCGGCTTCGTTATTCAAGACTGGACGTTGCGCTTCCTTTACTTTCTGTGGTGATGTGGGCGACATTGAACATTTCATTTCACATAAACGCGCACACACACGCGCACACGCAGACACACACACGTTCAAGACTCGGACAAGCCCACGGTCTTCAAGTATAGCACCTGGACGGGCAACGGCCAATCGTCCAGTCATCGCAATGCGATAGATAATATTTGGTCTTTCCGACTGAAGTTGATGACAGTGGCACCATAAATGGTCAATGTTCTCTTCCACGCCGCAGACGTCGCATGCAGCAACTGTCGGTCATTCCAATCAAAGTAGCGTACGCCTTCGTGGAAGCTACTCCGAACCACAGCTGGTGTAGAAGCGACGCCTTACGTCGGTGAAGCCTGGGTGGAGGTCGGAGACAAGGCTACAGCTGACGATATAGACCATATTGTGTAGATGGCGCCTGAAATGGGCTTTAAACTTATACTAAAGCTTCATGAGTGTTGTGTTCATATGTGAGGTTGTGGCCAAGTACAGTACCAGGGTGGCCAATCCTGCCCTGGTGAGGGGGTGTGTTACCGGTTCTGGTCACCGGGATCAGGCCACACTCCAGGCCTGTTTTATGCAATTTTATCAACACGCGGACTTTTTTTTTAATCCGGTGGAAAATTGCGCGGCACCGGGATTCGAACCACGGACCTCTAGCTCGCGAGGCGAGTGTTCTACCTCTACGCCACCGCTGCATTCCTCCATAAAGACAGCAACAGAATCCCAATAAAGAAAGGCGTCAGGCGGGGAGTTACGATCTCTCCAATGCTATTCACAGCGTGTTTACAGGAGGTATTCAGAGACCTGGATTGGGAAGAATTGGGGATAAGAGTTAATGGAGAATACCTTAGTAGCTTGCGATTCGCTGATGATATTGCCTTGCTTAGTAACTCAGGGACCAACTGCAATGCATGCTCACTGACCTGGAGAGGCAACGCCGAAGGGTGGGTCTAAAAATTAATCTGCAAAAAACCGAAGTAATGTTTAACAGTCTGGGAAGAGAACAGCAGTTTACAATAGGTAGTGAGGCACTGGAAGTGGTAAGGGAATACATCTACTTAGGACAGGTAGCGACTGTGGATCCGGATCACGAGACTGAAATAATCAGAAGAATAAGAATGGGCTGGGGTGCGTTTGGCAGGCATACTCAGATCATGAACAACAGATTGCCATTATCCCTCAAGAGAAAAGCTTATAACAGCTGTGTCTTACCAGTACTCACGTACGGGGCAGACACCTGGAGGCTTACGAAAAGGGTTCTACTTAAATTGAGGACGACGCAACGAGCTATGGAAAGAAGAATGATAGGTGTAACGTTAAGGGATAAGAAAAGGGCAGATTGGGTGAGGGAACAAACGCGAGTTAATGATATCTTAGTTGAAATCAAGAAAAAGAAATGGGCATGGGCAGGACACGTAATGAGGAGAGAAGATAACCGATGGTCATTAAGAGTTACGGAATGGATTTCAAGGGAAGGGAAGCGTAGCAGAGGGCGGCAGAAAGTTAGGTGGGCGGATGAGATTAAGAAGTTTGCAGGCATAACATGGCCACAATTAGTACATGACCGGGGTAGTTGGAGAAGTATGGGAGAGGCCTTTGCCTTGCAGTGGGCGTAACCAGGCTGATGAGGATGATGATGATGATGATGATGATGATGATGATGATGAAAGCTTCATGGGCTACTGGATCTAAATCAACTAGCTCACCTGAGTATTTCATTGCAAGACAGACAGACAGACAGACAGACAGACAGACAGACAGACAGACAGACAGACAGACAGACAGACGTATAGATAGATAGATAGATAGATAGATAGATAGATAGATAGATAGATAGATAGATAGATAGATAGATAGATAGATAGATAGATAGATAGATAGATAGATAGATAGATAGATAGATAGATAGATAGATAGATAGACAGATAGATAGATAGATAGATAGATAGATAGATAGATAGATAGATAGATAGATAGATAGATAGATAGATAGATAGATAGATAGATAGATAGATAGATAGATAGATAGATAGATAGATAGATAGATAGATAGATAGATAGATAGATTTTATATGAACATTTACCACCTGAAATGCTTTAAAGCGCGAATCTCGGCACACGAGCTGTCTTTCTGTCTTTGGACTGGCTCAGAATACGGCTCCCTTGTTTGGACAACAAACCCGCAAGCACGCGCACCTATAGCCAACAGAATTAACGCCCTGTATATCCTACGAACCACCGCAGGGCACATGTACGAGAGCGATCGAAGCCCCCCCTGCCGTTGGGAAGAGAAGAAAGACGCGCGTCCGGTGTGCTTCAAGCGGTAGACCGCGTCCGCCACTTATCCTTTATACAAACTTTTCTTCACCAGACGCAAATTTGATAACACGTGGTTTTTCGCACTTGCCTCACGAGTGCGGTTTCCCATATAGAGCGCATACGACATTTCCTGACCCTGTCGGAGCCTCGTGCAAAAGCAAACTCGAGCGCTTGACGCAGCGCAAACATTGCTCTCGTACGTGTTCTTGGCGGAAGGAAGCGTTTAGTTTCCGGTCGCGGCATCCGAAGCATGGCCACCGCCATCGAGGCGCTCAAACTTCCGTCTTCCAACCCCGACGGTCTGCGCTATAGCCTAGGCTTAGCGAGTGCGGCCATTTTCGAAGACCTACGCACACCGTGTCTATAACGGGAGGGGCGGGTCATGGAAAGGGAGGGGGGAGAAGGGGTGGGAGGAGTTGATTGTGGTTACGCGTCGTATGTATACTGAAACTCGAAGGTCGCGGTTTTCGTTGTTGGAGAGCCGCGAGATGCTGAAAGCCTGCAGGGTGGTATTGGCAGACTGACCACGTGTCACCTCTTCTTTCTTTTTCTTTTTTTTAAATCTGGGAATTCTATTAATTTGTCTGTGGTAGATAGCCCAATTGTACTCCTTCAGCTGGTTTTCTCGAAGATGCGGTCGTCACTTGCACGAGAAATCGAAATGCGTAATCGACTAGTTAACAAATATTACTTAATAAACTGTGTCTAATCGCTTTAGACCACATGAAGGTTAAGTGTCGGGCTAGAGTTGCTTAACAGACTTGTGGAACATGTGTTATCAGCGCTAAATTTAACGGTACACGTACAGAGAACAACAATTCCACAAGCACAGGATAATGCACAACTGATATTTCTTGAAATGTAGGGTATTACATCCGTGTGATCATTCTTAAGTTTTGTAGAATTAAAAAAAAGAAAGAGCTTGTTGCAGATAACGTAAGTTGAGTCCTTTAGCTGGAATTATTCAGAGGCAGACATTACTTGAACGAGAAATCGAAACAGATATTCAATTAATTAACGAAAATGCATGAATTATCTTTTGAATTAACGACTTTACGGCACATATTGTAATTTACGAATTGTAGTCGGTGAGTTTGCAAGGCGTATATTCCCACTTGGAATGATATCGCGAATTTCCAGAATGACGCCAGTTTGGAGGCATGCGCCATCAAACTTGCCCTAAAGATGCACTCTTGTTCCACTTACTTTTCTAACAAGTCACTCTTTTATGCATCGAAGCACAAAAGTAACTGGAATGCCCATGTATTTCGTTCCACAATTTGGGAAATAATATCTCGTAACAGGTGTCATCATAGAAACTTATTTCTGGTGGATACGTCTTGCGAGCTCACCTGCTATACTTCTTAAATTGTAATATGTCTCGTAAAGTAAGTAATTAAAAAAATAATTCGAGAACTTTTGTTAATTCGTTGAATACGTCTTTCGACTTCTCGTACTAGTAATGCCCACCTCTTCGAATAATCTAGCTCACCCGGGACAGGAGTTATTCTATCTGCCACCGGCGACTTCTAAAAAATTCTATAAAACTTACAAATGATCCCGTCGTAGATGGGGATGAAACCATACCATCGAATCCGTCTCCTTGAATACGCACTGGGACTCGCTGTAAAGTTTACTTCGCTGCTTCCGCACAACAGACGACACTACAAGATGCGCATTTGTGCACGCCTGTCATTCTTAGTGTTGCCCTTTTTATGTGGGAACTCCATTCTGGACTCACTCTTGGCTTTCGCCAAGGACGCGCAGCTTCTAGGACGGCTCTGAGTACGCCTCCTCCCTCCCCTTCCTATTCCCCATTATAGGCCTTCGCGCCATCCCTTAATAAATACATTTTGTCATCATCATCATGTGGGAACTATGGCGTGGTACATCAAACGTGAAAGCTATTTCTTGTGGTTACGAATGGCTGCTACTAAAAAAAAAAAAACGCCGAGGAATAATCACACTAACTCGCCATTGCCGGTGCAAAATCACTGATAGGCGACGAGCAGCATATGCGCTTCAAAAACACGTGACTAGAAGAACCAAAGCGCAGGCAGCAACCGTCCGTATGTGAGAACAATGAACAACGTCGCACGCACGCAATGAGGGTTCCCACGACAGACTTCAAAAAATAAGAAGAAGGGAACGCCGCTCACAAATTACGATTGCTCGGCCCACAGCGCCAAACACAGAAAAAAAAAACAGGAACGACTGGCAAGAAAAACGAAACCACAGCTCTGGCGCCGCGGTTTAGAGAAGCGGGAACTGAAGTATGAATGCTGAAAGCCGGCACGCGTCGTCTAGCAGCGCCACTTGTGGGAGGAGAAACAAACAAACAAACAATGGCTGACCGCGCGACGCCTGTATTGGAGAACGCTGACAACAATGGGCGCGCGCTCGGCAACGGTTGGCAGCCATGACGACGCGCCGAGACCACTAAGCCTAACCGCGCTCGAGCTTTCACGTCCACGCCGCCGGTCACGCAAGCGAGCGGGGAAAGTCAGTCAGCCAAGCCAAGCCGAGGTACACAGGTATATACAGCGAGAGATGCAGCTTGCGCGGTGTTTGTCGAACGCTGCGCGGCAGCATCTGCTGTTTTTCCGAAAGCGGAGCGCGGCGCGGCCACGGACTGTCACGCATTCGACGCGCCTTTTATTTCGTCTGCAGCGCACGCGCCGCGGGCAGCGCTGCAGACGACGCAGCAGAAGCTGCAGCGTTGCAGACGACGTAGCAGACGATCAAAAATAAGCAGACGGGCCTCTGTGTGCGTGTGGCAGGCGAAACAGAAGCCACGCAGTGCGGCGACACACAGGCGCGAGACTGACCAGCTGCGCGCTGGACGCCGGCGGACGCGTGAAATTGCGTATGCTCGTCACCGCGGTACGAGATTGATCCGTTTGCCTTGTTTTTTTTGTGATTGAAAAAAAAAAAGTTACGGTCTGGCTGTGTTGGGCGAAGTGCTGTTGTTCGCATTCGGATGTGGTCTGGCTGTGTTGTAGAAAGTTTGGTGTGCTGCTGCTCGTATTCAGAAAGGCGGACTATCTATGAGGAACCCACGATCTCTCAAGTGCGCTTTATGTAAGATAACGCATTCGAGGTACACATGCTGGTTTATTTTCCCAAACAGATATTGAGCAATGTTTAGAGTCAAGGTGAATGTGATCACCATATCTGAAAACGGCAGGCCACGCTGTTTCTTACGTTAACGCATCCCCCAAAACAATCCTTCGCGTGTGATTTTCACTATTGAGGAGGTACGTGTCAATGTCTCTTTCATTGTAAATGTAGTTCTTTTTTTCAGCCCACATAAAGGTTTGTTCGCGTAGAAAATGTACAGCGCTGAGGCTGATCCAACGCTTGCTGTTGCCTTCTGCAACCCCTAAAGCAACTTCTTGACGCAACAACTTAGCTATATACCGCGCTTGTAGTAGTCGTAGGCCGCTTTTAGGACGACGGCGACGAAGCTGTCAAAGGCACTCGGCGAACCAATGGCGCGTGATCACTGCCGCGCGACCACCACCGGACAGAGACAAGCTAAAGAATAAATAAGTGAATAAACAACTAAATAAACAAATTGTGAGAGCGCGACCAGGTGCAAAAAAGCCGCAGCGTTGCGGTGCCACGCGCTTCCCGCCAGATTTGGCGGCGACACACTCCGGTGACCGGCAACCCACTCGTCGTTGTACCAAGCAGACGACTTCCAACCTCCAACCACGCAGACGACAAAAGCCCGCGTCTGCTACGCGCCCGACGCGTGACCACAGTGTGCACTCTATCGCCCACCGCGCACCACCACCACAACAACAACAAACAAATCAACAAAACCAAAATAATAACGATATAAACAGAGCAGTGCCCGTGCCTTTCTCTGCTCGCGCGGAGCCCAAAGTCGGGTGAAATCAATCGCAGTCGCAGCCGGCGTCGAGCGCGCGTTGCGTTTTCCGGCCAAAGCGCATGCGCGGGCGCGCGCTCCTCCACGCTTGGGCTGTTTCCTTTTGTTCCGAGCAACCCTGGCTCGTATAATCGGGACAATACCGGTGCCCGGATAATAACGGTAATAAAATGGAAATGAGGGAATCAAGGCCGGGGTTCGAGCTTCGAGGAAGTCGGCCAGGGGGAGGGAAGCGAACGAGCGCAAAGAGGGGCGAGGGTCTCGTGGCGGATGCAGACGACGTCGGTATAGCGGGCTTCGCGAACACCGACAGAAAGAGAACCAAAAAGACAGAAATGTCAGTGTAACACTACACAAATACAAAAGCGAAAGCGTCCAACGGGGTCCCCCCAGTGTACGCACTGGTTCCTGTAATTACTCCAGGCTATGGATGGCTCAGAGTCAACCCAAAAGTGTGCCGGTGGGCCGCGAGGTGGCGGCGCGAATCGCCGTCACGTGGTTGGTTAGTTTCGAACCACGGGGCGCGTGCGCGGCGCCATCAAAAGGCCCCGCAGCGTGTACGTATGTGCTGTACGTGGCTCGATTCCCGTGGTTCTGGCCGCAGACGGCTTTGTATCGTTTTTCCTTCTGCGGTCGGAAGTGGCCGCGGCTGGCTGCCTTGGGCCGCTTCCGGTTGTCGCCAGGAAACGGCTGCAGTGCTTCGCCGGCGCAGGTCGGGGAGCCAGAACACGTGGTGCGCGTTAGGTGTGCGCGCGTACACGTGACGTAACTTTCTGGCGCGCGCGTGGTCTGGACACGTGCGCGCCGCCCGAGTCAACGTCGCGAGACCCGTTTCCGTTTTCTGCGTCACGTTATCTGCGGCTTCCGGTTCCGATCGCGTGCGCTTCGGGTTGCCAAAGCCGTGGGCTCTTAAAAGAAATCTCGCAGTTGGTTCCGGAGAACAGCGTTGTGTAGATTGTCGCATATAGTATTAGTCGCACAAAAACTCGCGCGGTATGTGGCGTCTCTGCGACAAAACGTATTCAAGCCAGTATTTATCCCCCATTGGCGACAAGTCGTCCAAATCAATAACTCAGGATCACAAGTTTTTCCACTGCAGTGTGGTGTTCCACAAGGCACCAGTACTCACTTACGGGGCAGAAACCTGGAGGCTTACGAAAAGTGTTCTACTCAAATTTAGGACGACGCAACGAGCTATGGAAAGAAGAATGATAGGTGTAACGTTAAGGGATAAGAAAAGAGCAGATTGGGTGAGGGAACAAACGCGAGTTAATGACATCTTAGTTGAAATCAAGAAAAAGAAATGGGCATGGGCAGGACATGTAATGAGGAGGGAAGATAACCGATGGTCATTAAGGGTTACGGACTGGATTCCAAGGGAAGGGAAGCGTAGGAGGGGGCGGCAGAAAGTTAGGTGGGCGGATGAGATTAAGAAGTTTGCAGGGACGGCATGGCCACAATTAGTACATGACCGGGGTTGTTGGAGAAGTATGGGAGAGGCCTTTGCCCTGCAGTGGGCGTAACCAGGATGATGATGATGATGAGATGATGACAAGGCAGCATGTTGGGGCCCTTGCTATTTAACCTATATATAGATGACATTGTTAATATTAATCAGAATGCGAAATTTATTATATATGCAGATGACACTACCACATTTCTTTCTGGTGGTAACATCGATCACCTTATCTCTAATTGTAATTATACTACAGGTCAGCTACAACATTGGTCCTCGTATAACTCTATGAAGATTAACGAAAATAAAACAAAATCAGTGATTTTTTGGGCCAAAAATAAGCCAGTCCTTCCACATGCCGATATTATTTTAAACAGTGATTCTGTAGAGATTGTTGACCATTGTAAATGTCTCGGTGTGACAGTTACTGCCCACATGTCCTGGGAATCCCATGTGAACTTACTAGTAACAAATCTTGCTCGAATAACTGGAATAATTGGTCGTCTAAGATACATTCATTCTGCAAAACTTAAAATACTTATTTAAAATTCTCCTTTCTATTCACATGTTAACTACTGCCAACTTGTCCGGGGTATGACTACATTCTCGAACCTACAAAAAGATTACGTTATGCAGAAACGATACCTACGCCATGTGTACAATGCTGATTTTAATGCAACAACTACAGGTTTTTTTTCCATAGAGCGCATATTATCACGGCTCATAAATTATACCACTATCGTTTGAGTACTAGGTTTAAATATGAAGTGGGGTATAACATATATAACCTAGGTAAACTGGGAGAATTAGAAAGAAAGCACTATATTATGATACCAGACATGGAGAATATTGGAACGTTGTTGCATCCCGCTTGACCTCTGGCATGGAACTTCTATGGTATCCTTTGCCATCACTGTTAAACTATTATCGATCTACTAAATTTGACTTATTTATTTGTTCCACTGCTAAACTTAGGTCTATGTTTGCAGAAGGAGAAAACTGATTTACTTATCCTGGCATTTATTTACCTATTTATTTATTTATTTATTTATTTATTTCGAATCACTGTGTCTTACTTTTGTTCTGCACTGATCAAGTGTTTACATTTGTTTATTGACTGTTTTTCATTGCTGATGCCCAAACGACCCTAATTACGTGGGGCTGCGCGGACTCGTCAAGCCGCCTACTGGCAGCTTTTTTCTTTTTTTTTTTCGTCGTCTTCCATCTGTAATGTACATGGTGGAAAACGAATATTTGATTTGATTAGCTCATCATCATCATCATCAAGAGTGGGATTGCAAGCACGCCTAGTTCACCTATGTGTGCTCGCAATCGCATTTTTCCTTCTTAGAAGAAAAAGTGCCCTATGCAATATCAGATGACACAAAACCCGCAAATTGCTCCTTATACAGATCTTGCGAAGTGCACGAAAAGCGGTAATAAGCGTGAATGAAAGTATTTTCCAGTCCACTTATACAGGAAATTACGATTACGCAAAAGTTGTGCATCGATACACTACAGATTTGTTCACTTCAGACGCTTGTAATAGGCGCACTGCACTTGACAGAACTATTATAACTAATTGTCTTGGTCGTGGTGTTATGGAAACGTAAAGTTATCGCATTGTCTTTTTTGTTTATTTTATAATATTTGTGAATTTTCGTAAAAAATATTGACAACTTAAGCTAAATATCTCCTTCTAACAGTCGCTGCAGTCTGTCGTCCTTTGTTTAATTTAAACCAAGTTGAAAAAGAAATTAGTATTGAGGACTGATGTGAGAATTCAGACACATGCATTTGAATAGAGAAATCGGCGTAGGCCACGTAGCTAGGGTTTCTGTGATCAGGATTCTGATTACAGGGCTGGCAGGCATTACGAAGAAGATCGACAGATTACATCGATTCGACAATGCATTCGATATCAAACGCGCTTACAGGATCATCTGATTGCAGTCACGGAAAAGAAGCACGCACTGATAAGCTGATTGGCAAAACCGTGTGTGTTCTATAGGCATTCGTTCTGCCGATGACATAGCATGGTGATGAAGATGGTGATGATTATATATTTAGGGTGACAATCATACACTTTGAAAGCTGTTCTTCGATTGAGTTTTGGTTTGCAGCTGTTTTCACAAACGGAGCGTGTCTTTTCATGCGTATCCCTGCAACTCCGGAAAAACGTCACTTTCAAACGTCTGTGCAACTTTGTAGGTGTTGCAGCGGCAAAGAAAATTGTGAAGGAAAAAAGTTAAACCAAGAACTCAACGCACTAGAAAGAGACCTCTCGTTTAGCTAATTAAGATTTGAGATTAACAACGTTGCTTCGCAATGCGTATACCCTTTGTTCGACTGAAATGTTGCCTCCGCCTTTGATCGCTTCTGTAGTACCGGAGACCGACGGATGCAGATCGGATCCGTATGCGTCTGAACAGAGGTACGCATACGAAACATGCAGACGACCTCGTATCTATGAAACACATAGATCAGACGACGCCGCAAGCGCGTCGTCTGTTGATCGTCTGCACAAACGCTTCGTTCGTCTGCGGCACGCGCCTCGCGCGTTCGCGCATCCTCGACCTCGGCGTGCCGCACGCGCTCTCGCGGCAGGTTTTCGTTTTCGTCGTCTGCTGCCTCCGGGCTTCGCAGCAGACGAACCGGTGGCAGGCGTCACCTGCTCCCGCCGGCACGCGTATAATATCGACGGCAGCATCCGCGCTGCACATCGGGAGGGGGCGATATTCCGAGGAACGAACTTGCATCTGCCGCCCCTCGGGAGCAGCAGACGACACACTGCGCCACCGGCGTGCCAATGGATGGATAGCCGCGAGACGATCATGTAGTAGGCCGGCGTAATCGCCGTTGGTGTTGTGCAAACATATCGCTGTAGTACTTACGCCGAAGGAGGCCGATGCGATTCGATTGGAGGAGATCCGACTGATCGTGCAGATAAGCGGTAATGGTGCAGGGGTGGAAAGGAGTGAGCTAGCCAGGCAGGAGGATGTCGTCGGGAAAGCAGAAAACAAGCGAGCAGACGGTAAATTGCAGCAGACGATAAAATTGCGTGCCTCCGCGGCGCCCTGCGCGCGCGGAGCGCCTGGTGTTAGTCGCGCGACAGTCGCGTGTGCATTTTGTTCACTCTCTCCCACTCTGGAGGCTTAGGTGAAAGCAGATGGCGCGTGCGGTGAATGTGTCGGAAGTTCAAAGAGGGGCCGACGGTCGTGACGTTGCTCGACACGAACGGGTTGAAAGCGAGTGGTCAGGCGCTTGCGGTACAGAAGATGTAAACATGGTCGCCGCTCATTACTGCTTAACTAACGGCTTTCGGGCGCGGCGTGGTGAAATGGAGATCACAGTGAAACTTGTTGGAATTGTAAGGATTGTGCCTGTCTGCATGTGGAGGAACAGGCATGCAGAATTCTCATGCGCAAAACAAGTAAGAAAGCTCGGCATAGCTGCTTGTCACTTGATGTTAAAAGGTGGGCCTCCTTTCACATTGTGCCCAATAATACTAAAATTTAATTTTACATATGTACGGGCGTCTAAACGTGGCTACTTCTCTTTTTATATACGTCGCTTTGCGTTTAATGTTGGCCACTCTTGGGGCAAAATGATTGGCGCTTGTGACTGGCGCTTGCAACAATACAGAAAATGTCCGTGAAGCGAAATATTCATTGCGGTGGAGCACTTTAGCACTCATGTTCGTGTTGGTGCGCATTGAGTGAACAGAGTGACATTTTCCGTGACACCATAAGCGAAAAGAAGCAGCCGTTGATGCCAACGTCTCCTGCACTTAAATAAATATAAACAGTAAGGAGGGGGATTAAAGAAAAAAATCACTTGCAGGCCTGAGAACAGCTACAGAGGCAGGGATTCCTAAGACACCCAACGTTCTCGTTGAAACTTTGGCGCATCGTGGAGACAACTCGCTGTAGAACGAAACAACGGTTTCGCTCATGAAATCCTAGCTAGTGGGAATCATGAAGCTTGCCTGTAGGTCGTAATACAATTCGTACAAAAAATTAATAGAGGAAACTCTCGCGCTGGTGCCTATGGGGTTTTCAAGGCATGCATGGTGCTTCACAGATATACACCACGGGAATGCATGGAATAGATGCATGGAATTGCCCAAAGTTCGTGCTTCCGGCTTCAAACGGCTATGTGGCACAGCAAATCGATCACTTTCGACAACAGTGTGGTATATAAATGCAAGAATTCGCAGTGATTATGCATGTGCACAGAATCGAATGTCTTTACGCGTTTGGACAAATAGGATTGCTTCGAAATATAAGCCAGTAAAGGCAGATAAACCTTATTGGCTAAAGTCACAAGAATATCGCAAGTCACAAGCCCGCATGTCAGGTAAATCCATGAACTAGACACCATTCCCCCGGTAGCTGAACGATGGCAGTGCGAATGCTCCCTCTAGTATAGGTTTAGCAGGACACTCTGTATGTCTAGGACTATATGGCACGCGCTGCTCCATTTGAAGACCTCGAACGTGTCCTTGCTAAACGAAGAGCTCTTTTAATGAAAGACACACGCAGCTTGCGTTGGCATAAGTGTGCCGCGATAGCCGCAGATGGCATATTGACGAAACAGCCACAACAGTGCCGTCCGACCACTTCGCGCTCTTAGGCACGAAGAGTTATATAGGCCCGTGCCGGTGCCTGATCTGATAACACCAAAAAGGGTAGTAAGCCAAAGCTTGCCATCCGCTTCCCGCCATCTGTCACAGAGCACTTGAAACCGTAGCGCCATATATGAACGCTGAGTGCTTCGCGAACCTGCGTCCAAAGCCTTCTGCTGATTGCGAAAAATTTCCTTTGGAGTGGTACTACAAACAACCCGCTCCCGCATATGTTGACCGTAACGGTACTTTCAGGACTACTGAAGCTACGTAAGAGATAAACAACTATAAAAAAAAGCGCCCGAGGGCCGTATCTCCAGCTTAGGGGTGCTCGATGTAAACGCAACTTCTGCTATGTGGCGCGTGGCAGAAGCAGACGACGGTCCTCATTTTCAGCCGTCTGTTTGCTCCCGTGTTTTTTTTCTTTTCTTTCACTGTTTGTCCTCGTAGAAACCACCAGAACCTTATCGTATTCGTGGCCACTTTCAGTACGAGTGCGTGCCTTCTGCAGTATTGCAGGGTCGCTCGCAAGCGATACAGTCCTTTCGATCTTTTTCTCTATTTCTATCTATCCACTTAGCTTCCAAAGTTTGTCGTCTGCTGCCGCCACGCGAACGCCGTCGGCGGAAGCGTGCACGGCAGCAGCAGACGACGCAGGTGTTCGGGCCACCGGTGCGTCGCACCGCCGGTGCCTCAGCCACTCGACACCAGGTGTCGCTTCGGCCTTTATTTTTTTGTACTGTTCGTCTTGCCTCCCTGTTTATCCTGTAAAGAAAAATAAGGAGATAAGACTAACAAGGAGAGAAGGAACGTAGAAAAGAGAGGTGGGAGTGAAAGAACTGAAGGGAGGCTTGTTTAAGGGCCTTATTAGTGCCGCTGTGAGGAGCTATGGATGAGTGAAGAAGTGCAGGATGCGTGTGAATGCGTGTGTAACGCGCTTGACTAAACCGCAGATCTTGGCGTGATTCTCGGTGTCCACGTTTGAAAGCAAGAGGCATACACATTAAACTGGTCGGTCTCTTCAGCTCAATATTATCGAGTGTATACTCAGACTACCGTGAGAGGCGTGCAACTGCTTTGGAAACAGGCACAAGGCACACACTCGAAGGAACTCCGTACAACACTTTGATTAAGTACACTACTTCGCAATTAGAATTGAGCCAAAGTGCGAATTATAATAAGAGATATCACAGCTAGCTGTGAAGCCATTACACTTGTTTTTTTCCAAAACATCATCACATCAAATAAAAATCGAATCTCGAATCAAACCTGCACACAACGAAGTCCGTTTGCTCACATGCGACGATAGCAGTGAAAATAAAGTATACAGAAAGAACTTCGCGCCTTTAAGGTGTGTCTTACTGCGTAAATTGACGTCTGCGCAAGCTTTCCTGGAAGAAGGATACGTTTCTTAATATTTAGCTCACTCCGTGGCGTCGAGTAACCGGAATAGCAACCATTAGGAATGACGCGCAAGGAGACGGAGCAATCGTTGTATAACGTAATACTTGAAAAAAGAGGCGCGCATTCTTCTCCGAGCGCCCATTGTGACGACTTCAGTTCATCACTCCGTGCAAACGTCGGGACGAAGCACCGGAGGGAGCCCGCAACAATAATAACAGAAGTAACGGCAACAAAATGACATCCGATTCGTGGAAACGAAAGCAAACACCTTTCAGCGAACGGCACCCCGCGTCGCGTCAAGCAGCGCGTGCCGCCGCGGTTACGCAATGATCGGCAGCAGCAGACGACGCGGGAAACGCGCCCGCTCCTTGATGGGGCGGCTCGATAGAAAGGAGCAGACGGCGACGCACGGCTTTCGATAGAGGGGAGGTCGCAGACCGGCTTAATTCATTAGATATTACACCGGCGTTAGTACATTTAGTGGCGTCATTCCACGTCTCTCGGCCATTGAAAAACGGAGAAAGGAAAGGAGGCGGGTAAGAGAGACTTGGAGAAATTCCCAACTCTCTTTCTTCTTTCCCGCGAAGCATGCAGGCCAGGCCGGCGCACTCCGCGGCGCGTCGTCTGCGCGCGGCCGCTGCTGCAACCGCTGGGGTCCAGCGCCGTCTGCTCCGGCACATCTGCTCGGGCTCCCTCGAAGCAGACGACCTTTGGCGCTGCTGCTGCTGCTGCTGCGCGTCGTCGTCTGCTTCTGTTTCCGCGAGAGCAGAAGACTGCTGCCACTGCTGTTATCGGCGCTCCCGCTCACCATATCTGCCTTTAGCGTGTTGCGGGCTTATTGTTTGACTTCGCTGACTGTTTCGCGTGCTGTAAGGAGCATCGTGGCGTCCCACTTCATTTGCCGAGAAGCGCGACAGGTGCCCCATTGAAACGAGCTCCCCACGGGTGCGCGGTTGTAATAGACCCACTACGGCACGATACTACGGGCAGAAGGCTGCCGTCTTGGCGTGTTGTGCAAACCGCGGTGTCGTCTGCTCTCCGGAATAATGGCGCAACCCCGCGGTGCACAGGTCTGCCGTCTGGCGTCGAGAAGCTTTTCTTTCTTTTTTTTTATCTCCCTACAGCAGCGACCTTAGCGCCTGACATCGTCCTTAGCGAAGGACCCACGCTGCGTGAACACACACAGCTGTTTCCTATAGGATTGATCCCCGGAAGTTTAGTTGGCACAGAGTGGTTCGCCTGAAGCTTGGTTGCGCATCGCAGGCATTGCTGAGCTGATCAAACTTACGCATCAACCGGCCGCGTACAGCTGCTCGGACTTTCGTGATAAACACGGAAGCCGTATTGTGCAAAACACAACGCAAGAAGGAATCTACTAGCTGAGGCAGCGGTATCGTTAGTCGCGCACCGACAGCTTGACAGCGATGGCAAGCTGCCTTGAGCGAGAAAAAGAAAAATTGAGGAAATCGAGGGGCTCAGTTTTTAGTAACAACTACACAAAGCCAACAAGCAACGAAGCGAAGGAAAGCATAGGGAAAACTACCTGTTGTTTCAATTGAAATGTAGAAATTGTATATGGTAAATGGAAATGAAAGTGGGCGAAAAAAACACGGTGGAAGTTGTTTTCTTAATATCTGTATTAATCTGTCTTTCTTGGCCAGGCTTAGCTTGGTTAAGCCAAGAATGCGTTGCATATTGCGCGAGTTGGGGCCCAGCTTTTCCTCACGCTGTCGTGACGTCACGTCACGTGGTTGCGCTAAAGGTCAATGGTGGCTGCCCGGCCGCGCCCAAGGGCTGGACTGAGTGATTGCAATATGCAACGCATAAAAATAGAAGCAACTTAATAACAAACATAGCAAGCTTTAAAGAGAATAGACCCACATATGAGACGCGCAGCAATGAACAATGGGCTCATACCCTCAATGGTGGCTGCCCGGCCGCGCCCAAGGGCTGAACTGAGTGATTGCAATATGCAACGCATAAAAATACAACTCGCCACCTTTGCTGTGGGAGCTGAACTCGCAACTTCCGCACGGCGGTAGCGGTACTGTATGTGGATGGTGCTTACGTCGGCGGCTATTCCTGCGTCCGCTTTCTTGAGTATTTGTTGTAACACATGTATTTATGACACGGCCCTTGTATTGTTTGCCAGTGCCGCTAATGATCATGGCGGTGGATGGGGAACATTAAGGAAACCCAACACATTACGTATATTCAGGAATTACGAGGCGCGTGATCTAACGCGCATATAAACTAGATTTACATGATCACGTATAGCATACGCGGCTTCATAAAACTGTCTTAAATCTTAGAATAAAAGCTGATTAAATTTTTGTTGCGACCGTTGCGGGCTGTAAACATCCGTGCACAGACGCGAAGTCTGGAAAGAATCTGTGTGCTTAAGCTTCCGTAATGATGATGACCGTCAGCGTTATAGGTCGGTCATAAACTTCGTCTATAATGTAATTGTTCAATATAACAGGCACCTGCAAAAACCCTCCTTGAAATCGTACGTAACACGGGCCCTTCGAGTCTTTCATCCAAATGAATTTTTTCAAAATTTCTGCGATGTACCTGAACTCAGTTGACGATCTATACGGACGGTATGCACGAATTTATACCGGGATGCACTAGGAAATTTAAAGCGTCGGAAACAATCATCCTTACCTCACTGCGCCGGTCTGGTCAGGGCCTAGAGAGTGGCCGTTCAACGTTGTCAAGCCATGTCTTCACAGCCTCCGAGTAGTGTTGGGCCTGGCTTCCAAAGCCTGTCGTCAGACGGGAAAGGAACCGACTCTGTATACCGGACTCACTACACACTTTCGCACATAACGTCCTTTAACAATCGAAGAACGGCCGAACCAAAAAAAGAAAAACAAACCAACAAAAAACATCTTCGCACGCGGAAGAATGGGTGGCAAATAGAGCCACGAAGAGGCAAGGCCGCGTATATAGCGTCCGGGCGCGATATCCTAACGAGACCGCGGAGCGCTATGGTGTATATCAGTATGCAACGGAGGCGACTTCCTGCATTCCCGCCACGGTCGGCGTAGACACACACACATAGTCTAAATGCGGTCGCTTCGAGAAAGCGCTAATAAGGGGGCCTCTCCGCCGTTATTCCGGCAAACCACCTCGCTAAGAACGACGGGCGCTCCTGTGGGAAATAGCGTATGGCTAGCGTATAGGGCATAGTGTATACCGGGGACGGTACCGCGGCCAGAAACAAAAAAGAATGAAAGAAACAAAACAATCGCGCGACAATTTGGGCTCTGCGTCGGCCTTGCCTGCCCGAACCGGGAACTATAACCGCTTCGCCCAAGGACTCTGCTCGTTTTGTCCCGCGTCCCCGCTGCCAAGGGCGAGAGCGATATATGGATTGGCTGTTCTTGTTTGTGTGTGTGTGTGTGTGTGTGTGTCTCGGTGTGTTATGGTATTGGCGGCGAGCGAAAGCTACACTTCGCCGGATCCTTTCGGAACCGTGTCGGAAAAGGGACAGGTCGCCTTGGCGACCTGCGAAGCCTTCGGCCGCGTGGATGTGTGTGGATCATAGAGTTTCTCACTATAACACCTAGAGGGTAATCTGGCGCCACCGTCTATGGGAGTTTCTTAAGGGGGCACCGTGCCGTCATGGGAATGACGCTATATGTGTCTGCGAGGCTCGTGTTGGCTGGTGTTGTAAGAGGCGTCGTCCAAAACGTGGATATGGCTACACAAATAACGCGTTCTCAAAGTAGAATCATCATAAAATGTTTCCATTCACGCATATTACATCTTTACTCACCAACAATGCATGACCAAGCGAAGAAAAGCAAGAACAGACGACCAACTGTTTCAAAGCGAGCGCGAACCTTGTCGTCTGTTCTTCAACTTTGGCGGCCCGCTGACACTTTTTACGTTACATGTAGTCGTACATACAATAACAAGTTATCACAGTTAAACAAAACATGTTTTCGCGTAATAATAAAGCTATAACAGCTTTTGACGTGCTGTTTTAGTAGAAAATGAATCAGTGTGACAGACCGAACGGTACTTGCCAAGCGCGTCTTCAAGGTGTCCTGTCTCTACGAGAACGATGCCAATCCGAAGTCACAATATACCGGCATTCCCATGCATACCACAGCGCAGCAGCGCCAGATTTCCCTCTAGGTAATGTAGTGAGAAACTCTATGGCGTGGATTGAGAGACGCCTGATAGACTAATTAGGGGAGAATACACGTTGAAATAACAGCAGGTCAACAACTATATAGGCTCCCAAATTGTGACGTCGCGAGAGACGCCAGAGCTGTACGCACAGATCGTCAAAAGCTACAAACGGGAAATGAACTTACAACGAAATGTCCGTGTATTGAGAAAAAAGAAAACAAAAGGAGAATGTTCGAAGGTTAGTTGAAAGAGAAAACAGCCGAGGCCACGAACTCTTAATATTGCGGCATAGGCAACGACGCAAGACTGCTCCTATTACAACACAGCGCGTTTTGACTTGTTCTCTCTCTCTCTCGATCCCTCTCTCTCAATTTTTTTATGTGACGCAGCATTAAAGGATCGATTGAAAAAATTTTGGTAGAGTGTGTCGGGTGCTTTGATTGCATCTGACCTGCAATGTAGTGCGAGCAATCGGTAACTCTGTTCTTCGTAATAAAACAGTAAACGGCGGCATAAGACTTGTACACATCTAATGTTTTCTCACAGGTATGTCTAAAGCACACAGACCTCTTGATGTAATGGGTTACTGCAATGGAAAATGAAAAAAGGCAGCACACAGGAACGGAGCTCAGAGGAGCGCGCCTTGATTGTTTATTTATTCCGCAACAAAGGCAGCGGGTGCCATGCGCTCAAGTGAGCAACACTTCGTTTTTTTTTTCTTTCCGTAGGCGCTTCTTCCACTGCCGAGGTCAAAATTGTGGCACTTAACATCCGTCTCCTTACGGCGCTTTAGGAAGGCTGACGTCAATTAGCGGCGCGTAAAATTTCTCTAATGGCGCCTGAGCGAGCTCTGAGAGTGGAAGAGATGGAATTGCGTAAGAATTGTCGTTGTAATACGAAACTTTGTCGCACCGCTGCGAATAAAAGCGATCATCATCCCCACGATCCCAGTACCATTATGACCATCGTTGCCGTCATCGTTTCTCCGTGTAGGGTTAGCTGTCTATCTCATCACTTCCCATTATGAGGAAAACTGTTGAAGGTTTCGTTTTAGTTTCTGTTTTGTGGATCCTTTTTTTTTTTAAGCGCGAGACGCCACAGGTATAGGATCGCGTATTTGACATTGCGCCTATCGAGTTCTAAAGGGTCCCCTCATCCAATAGCCGACGATCCTTCCGAGGTCGTCTCTGATTTTTCGTTATCCGCGTGACTTCGTTGTAGCGAGAGCGGACCGCGCTTGGTACACTCTGCTCACCTCAATGCACACCTAAAGACGTTGGCAGCGAATCCTTTCGTCTCGGAATGCACCCTTATACACCCGGCAGTCTTCCGCGTTTGGGCACATTTGCACTGTTTCCCGATTAAGCGAATTACCGCTTATACCGAAACTCGCGGTCATCCCCTCGACTTCATTACAACGGGGCGTGTATACCCAGTGGCGTAGCTAGGTCGTCTGGCACCCGGGGCCCATAGGTGTTCTGTCACCCCCCCCCCCCCACCCCCCCAGCTGTAGCCGAGGAAGGCGAGGATATCAACAAGTTCCCGGTGTCTTCACACGTATATGACAACCCCCCCCCCTGTCCCCTTGCACCCGGGGCCCACGGTCCCCACCCCCCCCCCCCCCCTATTGCTACGCGACTCTGTATACCGCGTGGTTACGGAGATGCACCGAAGAGAACCACGCACCCGGCCATAGAAGAAGCAGGTGCCCGTATGTGGCGGCACCTCGGGAGGATAAACAGCGCCGCCACTCAGTCGCGCGGGCGCCAGGCCAGAAGCCAGGTCAGCGTTCCATTGTTTCCTAATTGGCATTTTCGCGTTGGAGAGCGCCGCCCCTCCATTGCGCCACGTAACACAGCTCGAAATTGAGGGAGATAAGACGCCGCCTCTGCCCGTATATTGCGGCGCGACCTCATTTCCGGAGACCCTGACAGGGCCGGCCGCGGCGGTGCCTTGGTCGTGCTTTTATTTTCACGGCGCGGTATCCCTATTACACTTTTCTTCTTTTTCTGGCAGGCCTGTGAAGGGTTTAGTCATTTCTGGGCAGAAGAGTTTCTGTGATATTCTCTTCTATCACGAACTACGATGGACTGGGAATAACTGAGTCAGAATTGCGTAATTTTACTTCGAGGCGCCGCAGACTTTGCCGAAAGGCAAGATAACTGGAGGAACTTTTGTGCATTTTCCGGCGAGTTCTTGCAATTGTAGAGTAATTATATTTTGGTTTCGTGTACAATCATTCGTGTCGCAGTTTTTTTTTTCAAATTCATAAAATGATTTCAGTTATCGTCTCAAAGTATGCAAGCATGAATTAATTATTGATTTCAGACATTACGGGGAAGGGAAAAAAAGAAACAATTGATTCGCTGCATATTGCTGACAGAAGTCGGTGCGTTGAACATGTACCGTTAAATATGGGAATGCCTTCAGTAATGTGGTCGCGCGTAGCGAAACTTCGCAGTTTAAAATAAACTGGAGCTACATTGTGTGAGCGGGTGGTTCAATTCATCCACAGCTAAAGTTGCATTTTTTGAATGCCTCTGTTGGGAAGAAGTAGTAAAAGAAACGCGAGCACAAATCTGTACCTTGTGAATGAAGCGGTTAGATTATTTTACTTTCGAGAGTCTCTTCGATCACGCATAGTTCAGCGGAATTGGTCAGAGAAATAATCTCCGTAGAACGCCACATAAAGTAGTGTCGTTTCAAAATAGGCGAATGCGCTTGTCGCAGCATTGTCTGCTTGTCATCTGGTTTTATCAGAATAAACTCCAGAAAGCACAGACGTAGAGGTGAGGACATGAGGTAACCTGTCCCGATGTCAAAACACTCCTCGAAATATTTTAGTAATTCTTATACGAGAGCACTCGTAGGAACGAGAATGCGATCACAGGCAACCTGATCGCCTCCCCTCCCCCCTCCCCCCGCATGCCTATCTGTCATATTCGAAGATAATTTCCACAGATGCGCCAGCCCATTAAGCTCGCTAATTAATTTTCTTTTTCTTTCTTGGCGTGACGCCGGAGGTCAAGAGGAACCCGAGAGACAGCTACAGGCCGACTAGCCTTTGTCCATCCCTACCCGTGGGGTGAGAGTGTGAAGGAAAGGGATCAATCAGTTCAGTCAATGCACGTGCGTCGTACGCAAAGCACTGCACATTACCAGTACCGTGTCTCCGACAGAGAGCCAGCCCCCAGGAAGTGCAGCGACGCTAACCTGCAAAAACACAAAAAAAAAGACGGTGCTGTGTTTCTTGGGATGCGCCAGCATGTACGGTTGCTTCTGACGTATACGGACTCGGCGATGAAACACTTCACCCATGTGCGAGCGTGCTGCGAACGTTTTCTTTTCTCTTCTTCTCATCTTTCAGTCCCCTCTTCCCCGGTGTAGGGTAGCCAACCGGACTCAGCCTGCATGGTTAACGTCCCTGCCTTTTCCTTTTAACCTCTCTCTCCATCTCACTATGTGATTCCAACAGATGTGCCGGCCCGATTTCTTGTTTATAACGAGGGTCCCCGATCGAACAGTCATACTAAAGCCCTTCTTGCGACTTCACCGACGTCGCAGTTCGGCGCGGACGAGCCGAAAACGGATCGGCGACGGGGGTGACAGATGCCCGCGTTCATGGCGTCGTTCGGGCGCCTATACAGGAAACCATCGAGCTGCTTCCCGAAATAGTCCTGCGCAGTCCGTGCAGGAAGGACAGATGACATAATCAGCTGCTCGACTCTGGCGGTCAAGGCTTCCTTGGGCCGCCTGGCGGCCTTGGACAAAACTAGGTTACGGCCGCGAAAGAGTTTCGCACGAACAGGGCTTTTGTGAACGGGCCTGCCGTGGCGTACCCTCCAGTCTACAGAACTCTTGATGCGCAATCATGGGCCTGCTTTCTAGAGCAGCCCAGAGGCCTCCTGCATAGGGGGGGGGGGGGGGGGGTTTCGCAAAGTGCTCTCATGCGTTTAGTGCAGCCGGCACCGCTTGCATGTGCAGTCAAGGAGTCAAAGGCGAACACGCGACCGATCATCACGATGACCTATAGAGACCCAGCAGAAGATAGGGCAGCAGGATGTCGAGGGCGCGTCACAGGCAGTCGGGCGCTGCAAAGCCGCAGTTAAAACCGCGGGCCTGCAGAAACAGCCTTCTCCTGGCTTCCCGCCGCACACAGGGCGTTCCGGACCATCGGTCAGCGCTCCCCTCCCTGTCTGCTTGGGCAGCTGACCACCCCACTTTTCGGACGGTCCCACAATAGAGTGGGCGGAACGACATCATGTGGGAGGAGGGGAGAACCGACCTTTTTTTCTGTCAATATGGCGGTCAAGGTCGCACGTGCCACCTCGACGAGCGCCTGCCCGCGGGTCTCTCCCCCGCAACCGCTCATCCATTTCTGCCCAGTGCTCCCACCCCCC
The DNA here is from genome assembly GCF_038994185.2 of Dermacentor albipictus. NCBI lineage: Eukaryota > Metazoa > Arthropoda > Arachnida > Ixodida > Ixodidae > Dermacentor > Dermacentor albipictus. Next base: position 45,767,511 of record NC_091830.1, read on the forward strand.
TTTCTTCTTTTCTAAAAATGATCCAACCGTTCAAGGAGTGACCCGGTGCCCCACACACAAACTCCTGCTTCGCCCGCGCTTCCGGCCTCCGGAGGGCCGGAACTCCGGGGCAGACCAGAAGGACCGCGGGTTCCGGCTCGCTTCCGCGTTCCCTCACCGGCGTCACTATACGGGCTCCACTAAATGTGTCGTCTGTTTTCGCAAAGTCGTCTGCACGCGCACCGCAGCGCGTCTGCTGGCATCCCTCCAGGCGAGGCCACGGGTTGACAGCAGACGACGCTGCACTGAAAGCGCGCGCGCGCCCCGTTCGGCGAATTGTGTTCGGTCCGGCCGGGACACATATATAGCGTGGCTACCAAGTCGACAACAGACGACGCGTGCCGTAGCACTGCCGATGTATCTGGGGCAGCAGGGTCAACAGTGCCGTCGCGTGCCCTTGTGTTTACAGAGCCATCTGCCGGTGTGGATGTCGAGCGTAGGCATATAGCTTCCGGGTGCGGACGGGTGTAGGTATGGGGAAACTCAATGGCTGACCTTCACGGGAAGCCTGTGGCGGTCGAGCGTCGACATCTGCCCCATAAACGATCGGGCTGACGGCTGGCTTGACAGGGAGGCTGTGTTTGTGCAGGCGAGGCCGAACTCTATGGGCGCTCCCGGCTCCATTGTTTCTTCGAAAGATTTTGGCCCGTTTCGCCTCTCCACTGGCAGATACGTGAAGGAACTCTAATGAAAGTTAGGTACGTAATCCGTTACGTGCATGTACCTGATCCATAACTGTAGGTAACCTTTACGTTCAGCTTGCCTTCCTTATTTGAATGAATTGTACCTTGAGAAATAACCACTCGCGCTCTCTCAGTGGCTCATGGCGTTCTGCTGTTGAGCACAAGGTCCCGGATTAGATTCTGAGCCACAGGGGCCGCGTTCACTGTAAAATAAAGTACACCCTTAAAAGGAAAAAGGGTGTAAATGCGTCTATAACTCACACCCTTCGGGTATTATCGATATAACGTACACCCTAAGGGTGTGAGTTTAGACACATTTACACCCTTTTCACTTTTAGGGTGTAAATTATTTTACAGTGTTCCGGACGGGGCGGATAAAAAAACGCGCTCGTGCACCGGGATTTAGGTGCGCGTACTTCGGGTAATCTAGGTCAATATGGAGCATGTCGCTACAGCGTTCCTCATGAGTTATGTAAACTACAGTGCAGTTTTCGGACGGTAATCAACACAACTTTATTTATTTTAATTTATTCGCTTGCCCGCGCGGAGCAGCATTCTTGAGAGTAGTACACCGAACTTCGCCGCGATCAGCACTGCATGTCGGAAACATTGACAAAAATAAGTTCTATACACGGTTGTGGTGTTCCACAAGTTGTGCCATCACATGGCGTATGAATATGCGCCGTTCACGCGTCAGATGGGATGATAGCGATCGTAACTTTCTTCCGGTTAAGTTGCTGGCCATCTTTACGCGCGCGCTGTCCAACTGCATCACCGCATTTCTCGCATCTCACTTGCACGATAAAGACCGAGCAATCGCTTCGCAAAAGGCTAGATGACTGAGCACATTGATGCGAACGCCGCCGATTGCATTGTCCAGGAGAACAAAGGTTAGTCATTCAGAGTCACTCAGAAGAAGCCATGGACTGAAAGGGTGTTTAACCTATCGGGTTAAAAGAGCGTACAAAGATGAAAAGGACGAATTGAGAATGGACAACAAGTGGTTCTAAACTGAAGCCACCTCGGAAGCCCTTCAAGAGGGGCCGAAGTTGCGTCGCCAAGTTCAACACTGTGATAAACCGTCTCGAGGCACGCATGCCTAGATCTCGCGGCCTCAGCGGCGCGAGGGGGTCTTGACCGACCTTGACCACTGGCGCCAGTGTGCGTTAAACAACGCGCACGGATTCTATGCTTCGACCTTCTTGCCAGAATCATGAGCGTCTCAAAAGACTTGTTACGAAAAGAACCGTCCTTAAAAAAGAAGAGAGAAAATTAAAATGGCGGACCTCACACTGTGGCGCGATCATTTGGCTGAGCCAGCCAAGAGAGGCTGTCCGTGTTTGTGTTGCGAGCTTTTCGTAAGTGGAATACTCACGCGAGCATTGTTGACGTGAAGCTTGAAGTATGGTTTCAAAGCGACACCCTAGTCTCAAAGGGTTACGAACGTAGTTGAAGAGAAGGAGCTGCCTCTAACAGTATACCTCGAACGTCTCTAACCGGCGGCACTGCAGCTTCAAGCCGCGCATGTAGCGCCCTCTGTCGCGGGTGACGGCGATTATAGGTTGGGGGTGAATGCGAAGTGGACGCGTTGACAACGTAGGGGAGCATGGCGCCTCGTCGCGTGGTTGTGAAAACCGGGTTCAGGAAAGGCAATTCGCCGTATTGCTGCGTTTAAGGCTGTCACAAAAGCTACAGGAACACTGCTGGAAAATTGCCGCCGATCAAATTCTACCCTTTTCCTTGGAAATCGTATGAGACTGAAAGAAGACAGAGGTGGATCGCAGCTGTCCGCCGAGCAAGGTAAACACTATCGCTTAATGCCAGTATGATGTTGCACATTGGGCTTCTTGGTATATCATGATGGAGGCAAAGTAGTTGCGCATCAAAAACAGAACAAAAGAACACAGACAACACACAGCAAAGCGCCAAATGTGTGTGTCGTCTGTGTTCTTTTGACCTGTTTCTGATGGGCTGCGCCTTTTGCCTTTATAATGCCAGTCTGTGCGCCTTATGTATTCAGACACGTTATCTTCTTGTTATCTTCTTGCTTTCTAACAGCTCAGAGGGAGAGCTGTGGCAACTGAAAAGGAATGAAACGCGAATATGCAGTGCTCACTTCGTGGGAAACAAGAGAAGCACCATCGATCAGCACCCAGCGTACATTCCAACAATATTTCCACCTTGCTACAAAACATGTCTCAGTTAAAACAAGTCACATGTATTTTAAATTAGAAGTGTATGTTAATAAAAAATCAAACCTCCTTACGGCAGCCTGGCCCTTGGTGATTTCGGCAATCTCCAATATTTGATCAATGTTTTTTTGACGAATTGTTTGTAGAAATCTTTTTCAGGGATAGGCATCTTTGAGACCATGTTTTCACTTTTCAGAATAAAAGGAGAGGTCGAAGTGACCTTTAGCGCACTGTGTATGCTGCCCTCCTTATCTAGTTTTTTTTAGCAACTCTCGGTCGAAGCTGTCGTCTGCTAGATGTGCCGTCGACGGCACCTGGATCATGTCCCTGCGCTCCTCAAGCTCCTTAATGGCACAATTTACACCTGCAAACTGCGAGAAAAGAGCTGCAGGGCTCACCATCTGCAGAATTGGTTTTCGCGAAGGTCGACTTGCAAAATTGATTGCGTCCATCAGCGGCAAAGTCGCATCACACACACACAAAAAGTAAGAAACGAACTTCCCGTACGGGAAAAGACTTCCTTGATTGATTTTTTGACATCGACGTTGGGACGCGATGATGGTTTCTTCCATGCGCATGGAACATCCGTGCACGATGTATATTCGTATTCATTTTCGAATATTGCCATGGCCGCGGCGTGCTTGCACCAGCCTCCGCAGCCAGCTTTGCATGTACAGCTTGCGTGCAAAATATTTTTGCAATTTTCTGACAACTAAAAAAGAAAAAAATGAAGCGGTTAGCGATATTGAGGCACTTATTTATTTATTTTTTTTTTGAAGAAAGGATTGGTTCACCTCAAGACGCACATCGTACTCCACGCTTTTCATCTGGGCGACACATTTGCCGACGATGTCCGACGGGCCTCTTGCGTTCACCGATCCTTCTCTTACTGCGTAAACGTGGCTGCTATAGTACAACCTCGCACCCATGCGTAAGCAGCTCTTCTTGAAGTAGCCATCGATATTTTCTATCTTTAGAAAGCCGCAAAACAACACACGCCGATCACTCGTCAACGCCATCTCCACCCATAGCGCAGTGCGCGGCGCGGCCGTAAACAGTAGTGCCCCCAACCTGAAATCTCCGAGGATGGCCGCATGTGGCGCTGCATGTACCGGTACAGTGGCGCCCCGTAACCAGAGCTCGAGGCCTATAGCAGCAGACGTAGCGCAACCAGACTCACCAGACGGCATTTACAAAGGTTATCGCGCGGGCAGCAGCCGAATACCAGGGGGAGCAGCAGCAGAAGAGAGAGGGCGGGTATTTCCACCAGGCGGCGCGACTCGTCTAACCCCATTCTACGGTTAATGCGCGCGCACGCGTTCGTACAATGGGGCGAAACAAAACGTATTTAAGGCGGCTCTCATCGGGGTGATGCGCTCCCCTGAGTTCCCACGGCTCGCCGAGTCAGCGGCAGGGGGGTGAACAAATTACCGGCCATTACCGAGCCCCCGGCGGCGCCAAGAGTCCGAATCGTCTGCGACGCCCAGGCGAAGCAGACGACAACCCAAGCCAACGACGACGTACCCGCCTCGCCTTCGAGCCGTCTGCCGCAGCATTCGTCGTCGTCGTCGTCTGCCCGAGCGCGAGCGGACGACGACGCGCTTCTTCCAAAGTATACGTGTCAAACAATAGGAACACAAAATGGCCGCCGCTCAAAACAAAAGTTAGGGAGCCCCCCCGTTGGCCTCTGCCTGGCGCGAGTGCATCGCGCAGACGAGAGTTACTCGATGCGCGCCACTTCTGTTAATCGCAGGGCGCACGCCATTGTAGCCGAGGCGGTGGGAAGCATGACAGCAGACGACCATGCCGATGCTTTTTGCCCGTGTCGTCTGCTTTATTTTTTTTTCTCCCTCTCTGGTTCTTGAAAGCTCAGTCGACACCGATGGGCAATGAGGCTTGCCGAGTAAGCCAGTCAAGACAGAGGCATTCTTTGTTTGCCCTAACTTAATAAGTAAACAATGCGGGGTCCACGGCAGGCAGCACCGACGTACAGCCCGAGGACTAACGCTTTCGTCGTAGCAGACGACCTTCTGGAAACGTAGGGTGCGTTCCGTGGTGAAGCTGGCTAATATTAGCGCTGCCAAATTCACGGGTAGAACGGTTTTTGGAAGACACCGGAAGCGTTTAGTTCGCCTTGCCTACCGTATGACGCATTGTTTCTTTCGGTGGTCGCAGGCTTGCCTCACTGGCACTTAAAGACTTGATTATTAATCAGTCGTTGCCACACTTCCGGGAACGCAAACGGAGCGCGCCACTGGATCGTCAACGACGGATTATGCAAATTATGCACGGCTAACAGATACGTGACCTGAACAGTCGGAATTGCTTGGTTGTAATAAATGCACATTATATGACCAACTGCGGAGTTCATCTCCCTAACAGCAGCAGCCCTGCAGGTTTGGTTTACTATAAAAATAACAACATGGACGAAGTGAAGAAAATCTGTGAGAGATACCGACATGGTGGGGCTTTTAGTACACAGTATATAGGAAATCTAATAAAGAATATAGCAGCAAGGCATGAAAGTCTTGAGCTGTTGAAATCGAACTCGGATGGAGCGATTAGCGTCATGAAAAAACCGAGATTTCTTCTTTAGGTGATCTCAACCGTAAAAGTTTGGCAAGAATGCTACAAATGCAGTATTTTTGCGTGCTGCCGTTGTCAGTACCTGAAGTTGTTCTGTTTCACTCTAAAAGTAACAATATTTGACGGGAGAATACTATTACAATTGAGCAACGAGTGACGTACCATATAAAAGAACCATCTCTGAACCTCGATTATGTCTTAGCGTTTCCGCCGCGCATTATGACTTGTTCTGACCTTAGCCTATACAACAGTGTGCAACCGAAATCATCATGACATCAGTTTGATAACACTCCTTCGCTAAAACAAGGTATATACATATATATAGGCAGTGTGCGAAGTTCGTACTTGAGATTAGGCCAAATTACAGAGTTCTTGTTTGTAAGTTCTCTTCTCTATTAATGAGCTACCTTAGCTAATATTCTGTCCAGCATCAGGACTGGCTGCAATTATCGGTTAAGAATAATTCTACCTTAAGATCTTCTTTGCGCATTTGGGCCCTGGGCGTTGCCCCATGTGTCAACTTCTTGGAAATCTCCAGACGTGTAGGTCGCTAACGTGTACGGTTTACACTCCGCCATAAAAGTACAATGCAGATGAAAGCAGATGAAAGAATTACTTCCGTAGCCGGAAAGAACTCTAAGCTGCCCAGTTTGTAGAACACGCCGCTTCAGAATCCGGCACAACGGCTTGGCTTGGCTTGGCTTATTGTCCGATGTTGAAGAACCGGAACCGCGTTACTCGGTCTTTGGGACTCGGTCAGTGGTCTGATCACATCACGGCAGACAGCCGTATACCAGCGGTGCAGACGATCCACTTCCACCGGATCCCGTCACACAGACTCCTCGGTGGGGACAACCCAATTGTATCCCGCAAATAGAGTTCACCATTTGCCCCACCGCGGGGACCGCGCTGTTCATTGTCGTCTGCTCGTGCCGTCTGCTTTGTCGTCTGCTTTGTCGTCTGCCGCACCGCAATGGCACGGACGTCGCACATCCGTTTTCTTTCCCCAATTGCTCCTTTATTACCCTCTCCCCCCTCCTTCCTCGAGGAGTCTTCCGGCCGTGCTTGCGGGAGGAAGTAACTTCCGCCGCAAGCGACGCAGCGCCGACGTTTTCACGCTCGACGGAGCATCGTCAGAAGTGGTTGCTTCCGCCCACCTTTTGCGCGGGGTCCTTGGTCTGCTGATCACTGCAGCTGGCTTCGAGCTCGTAAAAATGACTTGACTAATTACCTGGACGCTGACAGCGAAACCGCGCTACACCATGCAGCGAGAATCGCTAATAGGGAATAATAATATCGGCTTCTGTAATACCCTATAAACAGGCGGGCGACTGTGTGATCAGCCAGCGAACTGCAGGTGATTCTTCTCTATGCAGCTCGGGCACCAATCCTACAAAGAAATGTTAGCGACCTCGAACCACTGTCTCTTCAAGGAACCAATGACTTTAATGAACAAGTTTCTTCCTCCACTTTTAAGACATGCAATTGATCAAGCGACCGAGCGATCTTGTGCCGTGATCAGCATTTTCATTTCATATAGCAACACTGAAAAAAGATTTGCGCTTATAGTTGCTGTGTTGTCGCTCAAATTTCAAGACAAGTTCAATTTTCTTGTTTTGTAACGATCCATAAAGCACTTGGCGCGTTATCTTGCCTGGTTAGTCTGAAAACAAAATTGAAAAAGAAAAATACAACTCCACCATTGCATGTGTGATTCGCTGTCAGAAAAGGCGAATGTTTGAGTGACAAGAATTGGTTTCGATGCTTTTCGACAACAAAGTAAGTAAACTTGTAAAATACCTATTGCTTAAACCCATAGAAAAGTTACTCGAAAAAAATTTCTGTTGAAGCCTTGTCAATTTGTTTTCCATATGGTGAAGTGACACTAACTTAGGTGTGATATATCAATAACAGATCACATTTGGCATTTAAACTGATCTTCGTAACTTCGTTGGCTCGCTGTAATTAAACTTTACGCTAAACATATCGATACTGTCATCTATAACATATAACTTTTAACACACTACAGCCCATGGGCATAGTCGATGTATAGCGCTAAATGTGTGAAAAGTTGCGCACTTATTGTAGAATTACCAGTCTGTATATTATGTGTTCATTCCGAAAACACAAATATTAACCAAGAATTTTTACAAGGATCTATATTAGGTACTTGATGTCTTGCATTTATATGGATTAATTACTAGAGAGCTATAGCTATTCACAGTGTCCTATACCTATAGGCGATACTACTATCTTTCTGTCGGATAATTATTTATCCCCCTTAATTTTGAAACTAAGTGGTTATTTAACGAATAGCGTTGAATAGTCTTATTCTGGTCATTTAATTACAAACCAAAGAACACCCAATTCATGATTTTCGATTCGATTCAATCTTATTTCGCTAGCACATATCATATGACCGCCGAGGAACCCCGGTAAAAGCTACCTCTCGATAGCTTGGCATATCTTTAGACCATGTCAGAAATCATTGACTTGTATTCACGAATTGTTCCTCAATGACCGTCTTATTAGTGCCTCCAAATATGCATCTGATACTTTGGAATTGAATTAATGTATTATTCAAATTTCTCACGCCGCTTCCTCTTTATCAAGAAAAAGACGTCATTTGGTATTGAAGCACTGTGCTGAAAGTTTTTTTCTTATCTAAAGATATGCTATTGGCACTAATCTTCGCTTTCCTACATATTATTGTCATCTGTGGTATTTTCACTCTCTGTACAGCTATTGCTGTCGCCTTTCTTTTTATTTTCATATCTAACCGAATAAGTGACCCGTATTGTTATCTGCAACGCTATTCGCTGTGATGCTGCAGCACTGCTGCATATAAACTGCATCCTTTCTCTTACTAACAGGCTCATCTACCATCTAGCAACCTTATTTTACAAATAACTAACCAAACTACTGTCTTCGGTATTCACAGGTTCTAGGTCACTTACCAATCCCAATAACAGTATAGTTCGCAACTCTTCTTTCACTTGCTTTCCTTGCACCTTTTTTTTTCTTTCTTTAGCTTTATGTCATTTTAGCAACGCGAAAATACCATCATATTCTGCTACACTAAATGTGTGGAATAGCCTTCCATATACGCTAAAATCATTACCATCTTTATAATCAATTAAATATCAGCTGAAACATTATATTCAGTCTAAATTTGCATATCTAAGATTTTCTGTTGATTTATTTCTGCATATGTAACCTTGGTTACTGTTATTCACAATAGTATACTTTCTTTTTATTGATTATTTCTGTGCGTTGCCATACATTATATAGAGGTTATTTATATGCATTCGTCCTATTCTGTATACTTGTGTTTGTGTGCATGCATTTTTGCACTGCAATGTCCGAGAATTCCAGGTGATCAAAATTATTCCGGATTATCCTACTACGGCGTGCCTCATTACCATATCATGCTTTTGGCATGTAACACTCCAGAATTTAATTTGTGCGTGTGTGATTGTGTGTACCTGCTGTTTTTGTTCTTCCGATGGAGTACTGGACGACTTAGGGTCACCTGCTTACATATCAACTGCACCTAACGGACGGCATCTTGAATAAATAATAACAAACTCAAACTGGACGTTTCGCCTATGTTCGCAGCAGGCATCTCAATATCCAGAAGCGCATTGGGGTGAAGCCTCCTTGCAAGCTTGACCGCGCTAGTAGCCATTAAGAATGATCAAGAAACTTCACAGGCAGTTGTGGCACAAGCAGGTGGGGGAGAGTGGAGGTAGGGGAAGGGGAAAAAAGGAGGGTCATCGAAATGTCCTTTCTCGGTGGTATAACTGGCTTATCTTTTTGGCTGTTATCATTACTTACCGATAACTCTCCTCTCCGGAAATTTGTTAGCACCTGTGCGCGAACATGTGCTAAATTTGGGTTTCGCCTGACTACGAAATGTATTTTTTTAATTATCTTTTTTATTTTCGTCGCGACACCCAAGAATAACTTGCCGTTGAGAAAAGAGCGCCTATTTAACAAGAAATCGCCAAAAAAGGAAAAAAATAAACGAGTTATGGTAGAAACACGTGATTGCCACCACAGACAAGTAACAGTCGACATTTGGTCGGTATTTTCATAACGAAACGTAAGCCTAAAAAATAAAACGTCCTCACTAGTGTGGCCCGGAAAGAGAAGACATACTTTTGTGTAAGGAGCGTTACGTCTTGAAGAAAATAAAGCGACCATGTGGCTGGAGGACACAATGTCGAAGCAGAAGATCAACAGAAGAAAGTTCAGGCGGCTCCTCAAGCAGGCAAACAAGGCGTATCCTGCGGAACTTCATTTTGGAGACGCAAACTCTCCAAGCGATTCAGCAGGGAGACCCAACGGGAAGCAGACGACGTCGCACGCCGTCTGCTCGGAGCAGAATAATAGACCGTCGGGGGGGAAAGGAAAAGTCGCCTGCAAAGACATCCTGCGCTCACGGGCTGCGTCTAAAGACTCCGTGCCTTCAAAACCTTCTAACCTAGTGACCTTGAGCAGCTGCTGGAGACGCGTGCTGTCAATAGCCTTTTCAGGCAGCTTTTTTTTCTTTTAAGGTTCGACTCAGTTACGCAACGTTACGTTACTTTGAGACGACTGCGCCCCCCTCCCCCGAGTTTCCGGCGTCTCTGACGTAACATCCGTAGTGGCTCGCGTCGTCTGCTCTTGTATATCCTTCAACGATGAATGCCCGTGGCAGAAGCAGACGGCCCAAACAAATACAGCAACAGGCGGGCGAACGGAAATCAAGCATTGAAACCGATAAGATTGAACAACTGCCCCCCTAGGTTTTCAGATAAAAAGTGCTTGTGCAACGTGTATTCCTTTATTTTATCGAATCTCAGCAAAACAGCGATGTATTAGGCTATTACCTGTAGTCTAGAAGGTTGTAAAACAGCCATGGTTTTTTTTAAACGACAACGTCTGTAGAAGCGATGCCGAGCGTTTTACATGGCCTCACTTCATTTATCAACGGGACTAAACCAGACAGCTAAAGAAGACCGTCAATGATGTCAGCGAAGCAACCTTGAAAACTGCTCTTCAAACAAGAGGGGGAAAAATAGTTGACGTGATGAGATATTAATGGACTGGGATGTTGGGAGACATCCCCAGGTGTTTGCACAGGGTGTTTGCCCATCACCCCAACCAGCATTTTTTTTTATGCTTCCTGTGTTTGCTCTCTGACTTAATGGACGGAAGGGTTCTGTCTACAGAAAGGGATCTTCGATCAAGTTTTCTTTCTTCCTTTTTTTCTTTCAACAAAGGGAACAGCGTTTTTGCAAGAGTGTGCCGAACGATGCCGGTTAATATATGTGAATGCGTAGATCCGGGACAGTATATATAATTAATGATGACTCGACATTGTGCTGCAGTTCATCTGACGGTGCCATCAGTTTAAAAAAACCTTTCCGTTTATCCTCTCGCTGCTTGACTTCAGGACGAAAGTATACCGACCCTAAAAGGGCTTGAACATCTGTTTTGCGGGTACACGGCGAAAGAAAACTTTATCTCAGACTACTTAGCACAACTTTAATTTAATTTAATCATGGGGTCTTGCGTGCCAAAACCACGATCTTATTATGAGGCACGCCCTAGTGAGGCACTCTGGAAAGTTTGACCACTTTGGATTCTTTAACGTGTACCTAAATTTAAGTACACGGGCGTTTTCGCATATCGCCCCCATCGATATGCGGCCGCCGCGGCCGGGATTCGATCCCGCGACCTCGTGCTTAGCAGCCCAACACCACAGCCACTAAACAACCACGGCGAGTCTTCTTAGTACGGGCGCAAGGGAGAGTGAAGTAGAAAATTATAGCATATTTGTGAAAATCCTAGTAGTACATCAATTACGGGATTTTAGGAACACCGAATAGGAGCACCAAATCAGTTCCGACTGGTGAACCATTCTTTCCGAACACGATGCTTTTGATGCATTTGGCCGGAAAGGGTTGATTACTATGTAAAGAAAACGAATGATAAGGCTATTTCTTTTATTTTTCCTTCTTAATTACCCAATCAAATCCCCTAGAAAGTTCAGTGGCGGTGCGTCAGTGTGACGTCATGAACTTTAATATATTTTTTTCGTGTTTTGTCTGTTTCTCGCCCCGAAGCAAAACTTCTCAATACCTATTGGGTTCAGTTATTGGCTTCCCTAGGATGCAATGTTGAAGTTTATTGCCACTTCACAAAGGTGCATAATTGTATGTCTATATAAGTGTTACAGGAAGAGGTCCCAAAGTGAAAAGTGCCAGGGGGGGCTCCTCAAAAGCGGTTGATTACAGGGCAAGTGAGTCTGACGCAGTTTGGCGTACATGTGATTAAAATAACATAATGGAAACAACCAATACAAAAAATAGTACATTGGGTACAAGTTTAAGTACATCAGTAAGACATAATCATGCATCGAAACGAAAAAAAAACAAGACAAAGGAAAATGAAAAGGCGTTGTCCTCCTTTGCCGATAACCAATTAACTAGGTCCGAGTAGCTGTCAAGAACCTGTGTGACGTCACGGCGCGTTGGTGCGAGAACTTGCCGGTGGCGTCGCTACTCGTCTTCCATTCTTGTATCTCTTCTGGCCTGCCAAACCTCCTCTGACGCTTAGAGGGGCCGCTTTGCTCTTGCAAAAGCATGATTTACTAATAAAGCTTAGCCTGATGCTCTCGGTACTGTTCTGAGTATACCGGCTGCGTCTTATGTTACAGACTTTTTTACGCCGCCATTCCATCTAAGCCTTTGACGTCACTCTCGCTTACTCTCACTTGTCGCCCACCCTGTTACCAAATCGGGCCTTAAAATGGAACAGCACTTGATCGACATTTCCGACTTCTGGACTTCGTTGTTGTACTTTAAGACGTATGACCGAGCGCTCGCCTTAACGTGACTTCACTACGACTGCACGTGCCACGTTCGCATACAGTGGCTTAACGTACTGCATTCGAAGGAACATAAGGCTAACTCTGCAGAATGACTCCCCTTTCCGCCTTCCCATTCGCACGAGGTGAACACGCGCTTCCGCTGGCGTCGTCACCTCTATCACCCGCGCGTGCCGCAAGCAGCTCGCAGCACGCCAGTTTTTAACGCAAGGGTTAAATTTCAACACTGCTACTCGGGTGCGCACGCTCACCGTATGCGTAGCAGACGACGACGCATACGGCGAGCGGGGTACCGGCGCAGCAGACGACGCAAGCGCCAAACGGGCGTCCGAGCAGACGACGAGCAGGCGACGGCACGTGAGCTGTTGGGAGCGTGCCGGGCACGCGCTCAAGTGAAAGTGATACTTCGTTGCCAGTTAAACTCTCCGCGGTACGTCGGCCATCCGAACGCCGAGAAACCGAAGTGCACCCGAGCGAAATCAACAAGTAAAAGCGTAGTGTAGCACACGCCCGGAGAAGAAGGCCTGGTGTGAAAGGAGAGACGTTCTGCCGGTTTTTAAAGCGCCCGCGGGAGTGGCTTTCCAAAAGCGAAAGTTCGGCTCACCAGCTGGCTGCAACTTGCGCGCGTGGTTCGCTCAGCATCTTGAGGCTCGCGCGTGCGCGCGAGACCACGAACGACTTCCGGTACACCGCGTCGCGTACGGGGCTGAGGAAGGCGAAGCAAAAAATGTAAAACTTTAAAGCACGCTGAAGTGGGCGGGGCGAACTCGCTCTCGGAGCATCGGGACTCAAAAAAACAGCCTTGTTGCTACCGGCAGTTGGAACACCGCAAAAATAAAGGGCAGAAGGAGAGCAAAATATGGGTGCGCGCTGCGTCACCCTCTGCGAACCGCATGCGCCCACCGCGGTGAGTCGTCTGCAACACATTGAGCAGAAGTTCGGGCGACTGAAGCAGAAACGAAAAAAAAAGAAAAACAGAACAGAAGTACCCGCGGAGGGACCCGTGGCGACAGAACATGTGTCGCCCTTTAAATCCTTAGACGGAAGTTAAAGGGACCAAAAGAGATATACAAAACGAAGAGAGTGACTCTTCCCAAAAAGAAAGCAAGCCGCTAAATAACTCGGAGCTGGCTGAGAAGCTCATCGCGGCACCCGAAGATGTAGGGAGGGAGGGGAAGATCTCGAGCAGGAGACAGGAAGCAAGGCAGGGTCAGGTGCGCAACAGACGACGTCTTCCGTGCCACCGGAAGCAGTGGGCGACGTCACTTCCTGCAGGTCTCCCCCGCGTTTGTCGCAAGTGTCGACAGCCGGGAAACGTATTTCGGATGGCGGAGGGTAGGACGCTTGCCTCATCATAACGGTTTCTTTTCGTCCAGAAGCGTCTTCGAGGGGCTTGTATTTGAAATGAGGAGCCTGAAGAATGAGGTCGTGGAGCCGTTATCTTCTGAAGCAGACGACGCGTTTTGACGTTGAGCAATGTTTTCTGTCTGGGTCGAATTTTATATGCGTGCGCGCGCGCCCTCTGGCATTTTGAATTTTGTAGAAACGGGATGCGTGTATAGGCGGGCGCTGGAAGATAAGTCCCCGCGGTTGTTGCAAATGCGCTCACGTCACTTTGATACATGCTCGTACGACATTGTCCGGTCGCGAAAGACCGATGCAGCATGGTGTAAACATGTTGATGGCAGCTTGCCTCAAGTACCTGCCGCAGTGACTCAGTGGCTTTCCCACAACTCAGGGAGAGAGAATAATATATGCAAATGAGAGCTCGACGCCTATTGGGGGAAATATATAAGGGGCAGGGAGATCACACTAAATGTGGTTCACTATGGAAGCTTCACATACAAGGCTCCGCGGTGAGTTAAATGTCTCATAGACGTTAGCCACCGGCCGGACCAGTCCTTGAATGACGTGGCCTATTGCAAGGCCGGTACTTTTCCTAGAATTGCATTCACACGCAAGGTGATTAAAACTCGGAATCGCGTCCCTTCTGCAGACTTTCAGATCTCACTTGCGGAAGTCACTGGGTTGCCTCCTCCACTGCCGTAAGGCGATGATGTGGTCTGTCATGGTGTAACCTTCTCCGGCCTCGTTTCAAAAAGACTTGTGCCCCTCGGAACAGCCCTATGGGACTAGGGTGGTCTGGACTAGGGATCGCAGCTTAGAGGTTTTCTCTGCGGCGTTTTTTGAAAGCAGCGCTGTTGTCCTTGAGGACTTGCTGTAGAACGTCCGGGGTCGAGCCCACATATGGCGAAATGCAAAATGCAACATTTAATCGACTCCAGACTGCGAAAAATTAATGCGGTACCCTCCACTGGGGCCTCTCTCAAAGCCCTATAAGACAGCTTTGGGACTCCGACGCCATCGGTCAGTCAAATTGCACGGAGGTCGTTGTCGTCATTTTCGTGCCTGCTTTCTCGATCGGGTTTTGTGTGTGCACCTTTTAGGCAGTTGATTTCTGCTGGACATATCAATTTCTTTCTTTTTTTTTTGGTTACCGAATCTCGAGCTACCGTTGTGTCGCTGTGTTCATTGACCTGCAAACAGTTGCAGGAAGTGCTGAATGAGCCATCATTAGGCTGCTTTGTTTGTTTTTCCTATATTTAATTGGCTGTTCACACACGTCCGAAAACCTATTTAATGCCGAAAAACGATGCATATCACTTCACGTTTCCATCTCCGAATAATTCACAACTTAACTATTTGTTGCGAAGTGGACGACAAACGGTTGCGCGAACGTTGCTGATTTCACTCAAGTAAATCAAATCGATCAACGACGAGCCGCCGTGTGTACCAACGTTATCAATGACATCGAGATCAATCAACCCCTCAATAAATCACTCACTGCTGCTCCAGTTGGTACAGGCATAGGGGGAAGAAAAAGAATTTCCGCGCAAGAAATGCCCCGGTAAAAAATTCAGCAGATCCAACGAGTTGAAATCTATATACAGGGAAGCCTTGTATGAGTGGGTAAAGAATCGAAAAAGGAGTTTGTGTTTGTTGAATGTCCACACAAACTGACACGGAACGCTTTATTGATGCACTGTAAAAAGGCTAATGCAATGACGGCGCCACCGCTGCCGTGGAGGCGAGCGCTATCTGGTGGTGGTGCAAGGAACCCAGCGGTGATGTCGCGCGCGTCCTCCGCTGTGATTGGTTGGCCTATCCGGCCGGAGGACAGGTACGCCGCAGAACCCACGGTCACTTTTAAAGCCATTCGTAGAAACAAAACAACCCGGAGTGAGAAAAATGACTCCTCGAGCAACTCAGTTGGTAATGAGAGGCAATAAATTTGCAAACTTTACCCGAAGCCTAGTGTTTATTGGGCGAACTTGTGGCCTGAATAAAAGAACTCGGCGGCGGCATAAATGGCGAGAGGCACGTCGCGGTAGCTGCTTGTTGGTCGTGGCGTTGTGCTGTTGGACTAGAAGATAGGTCGCGGGTTCGAACACGGCCGCGTCTCGACGGGGGCGTAGCGTAAGAACGATTCTAGCGTAAACTGTCACTCGATGTTTCATTACAGCAGTTCTAGCTGCTGTCTTCTGCCCTTCGAGACCATTTGTTCTGGAACCCCGTTTGTACAAAGGCATAGTGAAAATGCAGCGAAAGAAAAACAACTTTCAAAGTCGAGCTTGTGTCTCCGTCCCTCCTCTTCTCTTTCACCCTCGTGCTTTAGCAATAAATTTTCATCACCAGATCTATCTATCTATCTATCTATCTATCTATCTATCTATCTATCTATCTATCTATCTATCTATCTATCTATCTATCTATCTATCTATCTATCTATCTATCTATCTATCTATCTATCTATCTGTCTGTCTGTCTGTCTGTCTGTCTGTCTGTCTGTCTGTCTGTCTGATCCAACCAACCAACTAACCAACCAACCTCAACCGAGTTTCAGCAATCAGCGAACGTTCGCCGCATCTCGGCGCGAGGCCACCGTGCGTGCACCTCGGCAGCCGGCGGGCTCGAGCCGATGCAAAGACACCGCGCCACCCTGCTGCACGGCGAACGACTCGCGCGCGCCTGCTCCATTCGCGGTGCACTTCGAGGAGAGAGCGAGGACAGCTGCCGCGATCGGCAGCAGTGGCTCCGGTGGCAGCAGCAGCGGGGGCGCGCATCTTGCAGGCGTCCTCTTCTTCCTTCCCGTCCACCTGGCCCCGTCTTTGCGGCGCGCGCCGCTCGTGTTTTCAAACCGCCTGCGATCGCCCCTCCCCCCCTCCCCCTCTCCTTTAGGAGCCGGGGGTCCGAGGAGAAAACACCGCGCCGTGTACGTGCGTGCGTGCGTGCCAGCCGAAGCGGAAACGACCTGGCCAGGAGGAGCTTCCGGCCTCTCGCGGGAGAGTCGTACGTTCCTCGCGCTGCTTCCGGTCGGACACCGCGTCGCCGCGGCCGACGGCGTCCCGATCCAACGGTGCTGCGATCTCGTCGATGGCCTGGCGTCGAGACTCGATCGCGTCGTACGTTTTTACCTTAACCCCGTGATGCCCGAACACACACCGAGGGAAATTAGGACAACGTATTCACCTTTTATCTCCGGTGGGGCAGAATACATCTGTGCAACAAGGGAAAGAAGAAGAAGAAGAAGAAGCAGTGAAACGCCATTTGAGTTGAAAATAGTTCCACATCGAGGGAAATTAGGACGTGTTCACCTTCATCTCCGGTGGTGCAGAATGCATCTGTGCAAAAAGAAGGAGACAAAGAAGAAGAAGAAGAAGGAGAGGAAGAAGCAATGAAACGTCATTTGAGTTGAAGCCTAGTTATTAAGCAAATGCTTAATTACAAATTGGATGCTGAACCCTGCACTACCGAAAACGTGGTTCGATGCTGCTGCTCATGACAATTTGTAGAAATGAGTGCCGCGCATGTTACTTTTACACGAAGGAACTGAGCAAGCCAGTGTGTCGTGACATCATGGCACATGCGCCCCCTGAGCAAGGACTCGAAGAGTGGTTAGTAGAAACGAGTACTATTATATTATCTTTCAGGCGGCGTTGAACGTTTGACAACGATTGATTTTTTTTCCGGGGTGTATATATACACAGAGGACTTGGACCTTCATTCAAGGAAAAAATTTTAGAAGTCAAAAACATATCTCGTCAGTACTCCTCTAAGCCTATGGGCGTTCAGTGGCTCGTAGTTTCTCCTATACAAATAATGCTGCGTTAAATTCTGGCGCTGAGACCGTTGAGCTATACCATGGGGATAATGGGTAGCATGTGGATTTGCCTAATAATTTTCGGGCGCCTGGCTTCAGACATTCTCGTCGCGTTATTCACTACACTTTAGCTTTCAGAATTTCCATGACATCGTATTTTCCTAAACGCACGGGGCGATAACAGATTTACAGGCAGCATGAGCAACAAAACATGCTTGTGCTGCCTGTGAAGTTGAGTGGCTGTTGTAGGAGGCTTTTAAGTACCATGGAACTGGGCACCAAGCGGACTTCTTCACGAGCACTCCAGTTAGTAATCAGTTTTCCCTGCACCATTTCGCTCAACAAAGCGCGTTACTTGTGATAGCTCGTACCGGTTATAGATATACGTCTCCCGTCGAGTTTGCTACGTCTGCATGACGTGCTCCGTAATTCCTACCGTGAAGCCGCCGAAGCTCGGTCATCGACGGGGCATGGCTTTTGCATCCGCAAGCTGCTAGTGACAGGTTGCAGGTCGCCATGCTTCGCTGCGTTATTGCGCACAAGCCCAGGTTCGACTCCCTACTCCTCAACGAAAGCGCCTGCATCACTGTATGAACCCCTGAATGGAGGAGTTCGTGCTGTCAGGCTCTGGGTGCGTCCCAATTCTGGCCAGCATCTGCAGGCAGTCTACGTCGACAGCTAAGTAGACAGCTTCGAGTGCCATGGGTCCGGTGATTCGCTGGCGTTACTATCGGGATTCCCCGACGCACAGCTTCTGTAATAAGCCACACTTAGCCCAACGTCGCTTCCCCTTACTCACTTGCCCAAATAGCCTCCAAGCCATTATTTGAACTTGAGTTAGTTAGTTAATTGGGGTTTAATTGCACAAAAGCGACTAAGGCCATGCTGCGCCAGCCACAAGATACTAGGAAATCAAATGCTAAAGCAGCGAAAGCTGCGTTACCTTTTAGTCCGTGCAAAAAATCTGCTTTCTTCTAGAAAGCTCAACAAGTCAGTGAAGGGTACTAGCGGTTCATCTCCCAGTATTGAGGCGGGTTGTAAATGTATGTGTACGTTATAGAGATTCTGTAAAAGCTTCCTTCTCTGCGTTTCAGTGTGTGAACGTGTCACAATGTGCATTACTGTAAGTGGTTCACGACACTTCTCGCAAGTTGGCGGGTTTTCGTTTTGAAGTAGAAAATCATACGTCAGGTGTCATGCTTGACATGCTTCCACTGCATGTGAAGGCGTCTGCGCAATATCCCGCCTCGAGCAGAGAGAATCTACGAACTGTCGCGGGCTAAAACGTACGCACGGCACAGCGTAGAGGACTACCTCGGTGCCGTTTCATTCACAAAACTTCCTTCGAGGCAGTCACAGGCGAGTCCCATTCACAACGGCCGAGGCCCGGCCGCAAGCGCAGCTCGAGTAAGGGGGTAGGGTGGGGTGAGTTCAAGCTTGGCTGGTTACGGGCCTCTCGACGGAGCGCAGCAGTGGCGGTTCTTCCTCGCCCTTTTTTTTTTATCCCCTCTTCATTTTCTTCGCTATGTGTTATCTCTTAACTTTTTTTTTAATACTGCGTGACAATCCGAGGACTGAAGTCCAACGTGCTAAGTTAAGTAGTGTCTAGCAGACCTCGACACTGCGTGGCTGTCAAAGAAGGAGAGTTATAGAGAGCATGGCCAAAAGGAAAAGGATAAAGATACACGGGTGTGCACGGAGTAGTGGTAGTAGCAGGATAGGATGGGCGCACCTGCTTCCGCGAGCGCCATCCAGCAGCCGGTGCACGCAACGTGACGGAGCGCACGCTCGCGACACAACGCGACCGGAAGTCAGGGGCGCCCCCTGGCGACGGGTTCGTTAGGTCGAGTCACCCTCCCCGCCCTGCCCCCTTCATCTCAAATACTGTTGCCTTGCTATATCCCTGCTTTTATATCACTTTTTTTTTTAGATTTCCGAGTCGCATACCGCTTCTTTTTGACACCTGCCCGTGAGCGAGACAATTCCGAGATGTGAGAGACCAAGTTGACGGTGGGTTCGTTATACTTCAGGTTAAAGGTAATCTCTGTTGAAGTTTTGCTGAACATTCTGGCGAGTGCGTTGGTTATGTTGGATCTATAGCTGACAGGTATGCGTACAAGAAGCGTACGACACGCAATGGTATTCATGCATCCTTCGTCGACTTCTTGTGCTCTTGTGTGTTGGCGCTAGAGACCCAGCATGTCCAACACACTCGCCATAATTGCCACCCTGATTGGCTTCGTTTATAGTACAGCTAGTTGTGTCGTGCGTTTTCCTGTTGCGTTTGCCAGATATCTGGTTCGTCAGAAAGTCGGGCAAGCTTCAGCAATGGACGGGATGAGCCCGGTCCAGCCCTTACCTCATTTTATGACTATCTCCAGCGCTAATCACTCAAATACGACATCTTGCACCTTCAGCATCATTAAAGACATACAATGACAAATCTGATTAAACAAATTGGGATTTTCAGTGCTTCTTATTTCTGCCTGCAAAGGTGAGCATAGAAATATGCTGCGTACTTGGAAACCAAGCGGATATTGCGGAAGTGAATGAATGAATGAATGAATGAATGAATGAATGAATGAATGAATGAATGAAACTTTATTTGTAACGGCCGTCTGTTCACGCCATTGGTGGCAATGAAGTCAACTGGCCCGCAAAGAATAAGTTAGAACATGCACTTATGTTGGCATTGCATTTCATATCATGTAATGTTCGAATTTTCGGTTGGCCTAAGTTCACTTGGTGGTGCTCTTGGTTACTTGCGTCCGACAGCAGCCGATGCAAAATGGGCTGTTTGTTTTTTGTTTGTTTCTTGAGTGTTGTCTTCTTCGGAGTAGTGCAGCCGTTATGCTATACTGGCCGTCTTCAGCTTCTGTTGATTCTTCCAGTGGCTTGTGCCCAGTCGCAAAAATTGCAGGGTATGCTATTTTACTGCTGTTTTCGTTTTCTGTTCATCTTTAAAGAATTGGCAGTCCAAGCGCTTTTCCAAAACTGCATCCTTTTAAATCAACCAAAATTTTGCTATACGTAGTTTGTACAGGAGCAGGTGACGCGACGGTTCTCAGAATTTGCTACTGCAATCAAATAAATCATCCATCGTTCATTCAAGCAAGATCTCATTAAACCGTTCTGAATATTTCCGCTTGCGCAGATTGCTCATTCCAGTTACAAGCATTTGTCCTGGAGGCTTGCGTTCCAACCACTGACAGCCCACTGCATTACGCAGCAACTTTTCAATCCTAATCTCCTTCCCGCTTTTGAATGCGCATTCACTGAGCACAGTCGTTTCCATTGTATCGTTTCCATCGCATTGCGCAGTGACGGAGCCGATAGTAAACACCGTGGAGTCCACCGGAACCAGTAAACGCCGTTTTACCGCGGGCGGTGGCTCCGCCTATCGGCGAAACCGCGCAACTGGCGCCGTCGTCACCTGGCGCCGGCGAGGTCCCCCAGCATGGAAAGCAAGCTGGCGGGCCGCCTACGGACTTCCTGCCTGTATCGCTCGGCGTGTTTGTCAGGGTTGCGACGACGAGGTCCAGGACAGATGTCAGGTGGCCGGCTGCTGCTGCTGCTCGGACGCGGTTCAAAACAAGGTCAGGTGTCCCGTGAGGGGTTCACCGATGCAGATACGACGACGACGGCGACGACAGGCGGCTGGTACCGTCTGCAACACGCGCGTACGCAAACGTGCACTGATAGTGAAATGGACTGCTTGCGGAGCGAAACGCGGTCCCTGCTGGCATCTACGGCTGTGGCTTCGATCAATAGAAATATCTTTAAACTTTTATTAGACTGGCAATAAACTACAAATAGAAGGACCCTTTAGCTTCTCACTGCTGGACTCGCTCGGATTATCGCTAATTAGTCTTAGGGCTGCCCCCTCTACTGCGGCTCACGCTGACCTTGCGGAAATGCTGATGATGCTAATGTGGCTATTATTTTTGAATTAGGTGGTTACAAAGTCTACAGCCAAACCGAGTGATCGAGACGGACAAAAAAAAATCGAAAAAGAGAACGCTCCATGTAAGGAATAAAGAAAGGAAGAAACAGCGGGAGACAACACACGACGGGAAGTATCGATGTTTAGAGTCATTGCGTCAGTCACTCGCAGTCCAGGCCTCTGCCGCTGTATCGCCTGCCACCAGATCTGGAGACAAGAGAACCTCAGCGACATCCAGTAAACATGAGAATTAAGTCAAGCGCTACAAGAAGACTTATGAAGACGAAGCAGACGCATTGAAGGCCTGTATTATTCTCCACTGCTGCTGCATCGGCAGAGTGGCTTGTAGAAGTAGAATATCGTAATGTGAATGTGTTGTTCGTCATTCCGAAACCTCGGGGTAGGACGATAACTTGTCCTTTCCTCGTAAATTTCCCTCAAAGGAGTTTAGGATTCCAACGACTGACACCTGCGAACATCAAAACGACCAGGGGAGTGAGCACATAACAGCTACCGCTGTTAAAATGCGATTCGTGATCAGCAAACGTCAGTGGAAGTTAGCCTGTCTCTTTCTCTTTTTTTTGTTTGACCGTTGTTCTCCATCGCGCTTTAAGTTCGTCTTAGCCCGCATAACCACCGGTGGGCTTCAGGAGCCCATTCGCTCAGCGCCACTTGATCGCACAATCTCGACGCTATCGAGTCGTCGCCCCCCATACTACTACACTGCACCGAAGATCTTGGGACCCTGGCCTCACAGTTCACTGGCCCAGAAAGCAGTTCGAGTGCTTTTTCGCTAACTGAGGGCAACAGACTTGAGTGCCCGACTATAGACATCCTACACCTAAGCTCTCTCTCCCTCTTTCACTCCCCATTCCCCTCCCCACGTGTAGGGTAGCAAGCTGGACTCAGTCTGGTTAACCTCCCTGCTTTTCCGTCTTCCCTTCTCTCTCTCTCTCTACCACAAACGACATCGGAAATAAAAGCTGCGTGCCGATGTAAGGTCGCCATCTTGCGCCGTAATGAGGCCCCCACTTAAGACGCGAACGGTGCAGGTGCGACGTCAACGGCGATAATCAAAGATGGCCGCCAACTCCCCCGCCAGGGGGAGCTACTTCTCGCATCGAACCGCGGTTTGGAGATGGCGCAAGGGCAGTCTCGCGCGGCGTCACCTATGAGCGGCGCTTGCGGTCTGGGCGCCAGGTGTCTCTGATGTCGATCTGCAGATGGTGGCGTCCCCTAATCAACGCCGGCGACGAACGAGACCGCAGCGACACCCCCCGGCGTTTCGCTTGCGGTCCGGGTGCGCGGTAATTAGCCTTGTTTCTGGACGCGTCGTAAGAAAGCAAACGAAATAAAAGCAAAACATAAAATGGGAGAGGGAGGCGGATAATTGAGCTGACACGGGAGATGGCGGTCGCTGATAGTTCGATTGTCGACGTCGGTGTGCGGCGTGTCGTATTTCGGGGGGTTACACGCAGGGGGCGCGATTTGCATTTCGGATATAACTTTATTAGGTTCGTTTCGTTGGCAGGGCTTCCGCGAGTTCGCACGGCAATTTTACGAGAGCAGCCGCGAAAGCCAAGCGGCGCTATGCGCGGCGTTCTGCCGCTGGGCACGCAAGGTCGCGCGTTCTATATTATCAATCGCTGTGGCCACATTACGTTTGGGAGCGGAGCGCGAAAACGAAAAGAAAGAAAGAAAGAAAGAAAGAAAGAAAGAAAGAAAGAAAGAAAGAAAGAAAGAAAGAAAGAAAGAAAGAAAGAAAGAAAGAAAGAAAGAAAGAAAACCGGCTTGAGTGCGCGGATTGAAGTTCCACTCAGAAAAATCTTAGGCGCTCGAAATTAAGCAGACGTTTTCTACTATTTCTGATAGCCCAATTATTGCTTTGGTATACGTTATGCACTATCAATCCGACAATCGTCTAAACTAGAAAAAAAGAAATGTGTCGAACGCAGAAAGCTATAATGCTTTTTTTTTTCTCTCGCAGTGGCATGCTATTGACAGTTTATGTTAAATGTCGGTCGGCCCAGTTATTTATTTCTGGATTATGTTTAACAACCGCAGCCCCAGTCATAGTCCCAGTTCGTTAATGCATTTCCTCGTCTGTGCAGAACAGTTTAGTCGAACTGCAAGATTATAATGCTTTATGACTTTTCGTGAAACATGCACACACAGGCTCGATCGCTCATTGGCTACGCGCTATAGGCCCTCGCCCTACGTTATTACTCTGCCTGTAACCATCCTACTCCATGGTTTAAGCTCGGTCCAGACCAGTTATAATCATATTCACCGCCCCTACCTTGCAGAGTGGTAAACCATGCTGGTGCCTTGTTGTGACAGTTCAAACAATTGGTGTTGGGTTGCTGAGCACGAGGTCGCGGGATCGAATCCCGGCCACGGCGGCCGCATTTCGATGGGGGCGAAATGCGAATGCACCCGTGTGCTTAGATTTAGGTGCACGTTAAAGAACCCCAGGTGGTCGAAATTTCCGGAGTCCTCCACTATGGCGTGCCTCATAATCAGAAAGTGGTTTTGGCACGCAAAACCCCATAATTAAATCAATTAAACAATTGGTCTGAAGCGATCTCGTCGGGAATTACAGAATTCGCCCTAACCGGAATTCCATTGTGTGACTTAGTGGCTGTCGATCTTCCTGTTATTCAGTGCATTGTTTTATGACTGAAAAAAAAACAAAACAAAACAAACAGGTAGATAGGAAATTCTGGGCCACCCAGCCTGGATGATCGTTTCGTGAATATGCCTCCTTTCTTTCTTCATTTCTACTTTGCTATCGCTTTGCCTCCCCCGCCCATCTCTCCCTAGCGTAGGATAGCAAACCGGAACTTGCCATCTGGTTAACCTGCCTGCCTTTCCCCTTTCTTCTCTCTCTCTCTCTGTCGTACATGGGCACCGACCGTAGGACGAACAGTTTACTGAGTTAAATGGCTATTTCAGTACTCGATCATCAAAAAACTGTATCGCGCGGCAAATTATTCACGAAACAGCGTGTACTACCGATAGTTAACATCCCTGAAGAATGCTGAATAAAGATTTTTGATTTGATTTGATTTGATTTGATTTGATTTGAAGGTAGCAGTGTCGTCGGGCAGCACGTGCTTGTCTGGCTATCCGCGAGGACTGACTGGGGTTTGGAAATGAGGGCTTACTTGCCATCGCCAACACCACTGCCACAAATGGCAAGCGGCGAATATTGGGCGAAATCGGCCACAAGATGGCGTTGTCCACGTGTGAACGGTCGGCACGTGCGATTCATTCATCGAAGGCGATTATGCAACAACACGCGAGGTCTCATCTGCTGCGAGAGCGACTTGCCACCCCCCCCCCCCCCCCCTTCTACTACCCGCCTTATACATCCCCGCAGATCTCCCTTCCTTTCTTGTTTTCTTTTTATACATGTGCGGAGGGGTGGGGTGTGCGAATCTGAACTGAATCGACCTTTCGTATAGACCAAGACGACCGTCTACGAGCGAAGGCAAACGTTGTGCGGAGCGGAGGAAAGCTGGTCAAGCGAAAGAGACTTCATCACGAGACAGCGGGGGCAAGCAAGGGAAGTGCCGGTGTGTGCACAACACCCAAGGAGCGGTAAGGGGGGGGGGGGGGGAGGTCGGGGTTCAAGGTCGTTTCCACCGGAACAGACGGACGGACGGACGGACGGACGCCATCTTGGAGACGGCTGCAGCGCGCGTACTAGAGGGACCTTTAAAAACTCCAGTTCCGCCCCGGAGCAACACAGCATCAGCAGCAGCCGCCCGCGGCAGCTGAAAGGCACCCTCCCCACTTTCAACCCGGCACCAGAAGCGAGGGCATTGGGGCACCACGGCGTCGTGCCCCGGCGGGAGAAAAAGTCTTTCAAGCGACCGCGACCTGGTGTGGTGGAGGATGGCGAGCAGCTGCTGTCCGTTCTACGTCGTCGTCGTCGTCATCTCGGCTTTTTTTTTTGGTTTCGTTTTGTTTCTTTGTTTGCTTCTTCTCGTTCGGGGCGCGTGCGGCCTTTTTCCCGCGAAGGGTTCCGGCGGCCAGCAGCCAGTCACACAACACTGGACGATATTGTGCGCAGCGCGTGTGTGCTCTGCGCTCGCGAAAGGACGGAAGCAGAAGGAAGCGTCGTCGCTGCCGTCTGCTCATTCTGGGTGTGTCTCTCTTGCAATGGCCGGCGTCGTCTGCTACGCCTCGCACCAATCTGTTCGCGTGGCCGTCTTCGTCGTCTGCTTTTTAAAGGACTCCCCGCCCACACCTACTCACGCACGCGCACCCTTCTTACTATAGATTGCCGTCTGCTTTTGCATTTCTTTCTTTCTTTCTTTCTTTCTTTCTTTCTTTCTTTCTTTCTTTCTTTCTTTCTTTCTTTCTTTCTTTATGGCTTCTGCTACAGCGGGAGCGTGCGGTGTGTCAGAGCAGAAGTGACGCGCCGCGCTCGCTAGTATTCCTGACATCGCGCGCCCAGCACCGTCGTCTGTCCGCGTGAGTGTATACGGGCGATCTGCTGCGTTTAGGATGTAAGAGAGACACACGCACGACGTTTTCAAGCACTCTGTACGACATATTCAATTTTCAAGACGAATGTAAGATTTGTTGCTCGCTCACAAACACAGCACCGTCAGAGAAGTGCACAGACTTTACAGTGAAACGACACAGCCCATTTCATACAACGGCGCCCGTCGACGTCGTTGCCTTTGCTCTTTGGTGGCTGCGCTCTGAATACAAAGGACAGGAGAACGGGGAACATCTTGATCTTGTATACTTCTGTCCATATTTATATTGTTTGATGTCAGAAAAGGCGTTACCGTTTGGCTCGGTCCCTGGCCATCAGTCCTCTGAATCATCAATTCATGTCACACCAGCTACTTGAACAACAGGTATTGCGCCTGATCGTCATGAAGAAGAAAGAATAGCTGACAAAAACCGGTACTCTCTTCCCGTCGGGCTTGCGCGGCTGTGGCCAGTCCGTGTAGAACGACATCTCTTTTAGACTTGGTACACATCCTCGTGACGCTAAAGCGCATCTCATTTGCATAAAAAATAACACTCTTCTGCGAGAAACAGACAGATAAGCGTAAGAATGCCAACTGCTGCACAGAAACGGCCTAAAAACAAACATCTGTTTGGTAACGAGCACTGCAGGAATCCATCTGCCGTGTCGCATTGTCTTCTGCAGGCTGCCGCACGTCCGTCGTCTGCTGCGAACCAGTTAGCCAGCTTTCCGAAAATAACGGTTCCGGAGCAGTTATCCAGGGAATTAGGGTGTGATTCACCCCAGTTTTCCGGCAGACGTGCAGGTGGGATGTTGGAGGAATCGCAAAAAGCTATATGGATGTGCAGCTGTACGAGCAAATGCTTTCAGGGAGTAGGACGTCCTTGCAGAAGAATGGCGCCAAGGGTGCGAACGCTCCCTGTCCGGACCCCAGGCGCGGGTACAAAGTACACAACAGGAAGCCTTTAGGGGTCGCGGGCGGAAGAAGAGACATCCGGGAAAGGCTTTGTGGGTCACTCGGGATCCCGGTCAGCCTTTTCCCCAAAGGCGCACGCTCCCGCGAAAGGATGTCAAGCGCGGGGTCGGAACCCTATTTCGGGAAGAAGAACCCTTTGACCCTGTCCACTCGTCGTCGACGGGCCGCATCCGCCCAGGCGCGCGCTCACATTTTGGGCACTGGGTCACTCGGACCGACAACAAACACCCTTCGGACGGCCGCTTCTCGGGTGCGCGCCCCCTGGTGTCGAAAAGCGGCGCCATCTGCGAGCCCGTCACGCCATGGTGCGGCGGCCGTCCGGCGCTCCCGACCAGCCGCCCGTTTCTTGTGCAGATTGTGATCCCTTGGTGCAGCAGGCCCTTTTCGTCGCATTATCTCTCCTTTCACCCGCGTCAGCGACGGCAGGCGAGCGCCCTGGGTGCGCCGCACAGCCGAGGTGGAGGGCAGATGGCGAGATAGTGTCGCGTGCGCGCCACAAAGTACTTCTGCTTCGGGACGGCTTAGCAGACGTGCCACGTCTGCTACCGCGTCGCTTGCATATACGGTGCGTGTTACCACGCCACCGGGACGTCTTTGCCCGCCGTGATGACTCGATCAGTGACCGTGGCTAAGAGGTCGAGGTTTTGATTCCCCGGCCGCAGTTGGCCGCATTCCTATGGGAAATGCCATGCAAAAGCGCTCGTGTGCTTTGCGTCCCGTGAAAGTTAAAGAATCCCAGGAAATAATATTTAGAAAATTAACCAGGAACTTCCCACCGCCACTTTCATGGCCCCGTGTGCTAGTTAGGGAAAATACACCTCTTGAAGGGGCAGCGCAAGACTTCGCGAAGACGGAAGGCAGGAACACACAGGACTGTGTGTGTTCCTGTGTGTTCCTGCCTTCTGTCTTTGTCGTCGCCCCTTCAATATATTTTCAACCAGCACCATCTCGTCCAAATGTAGATCCTTCTAAAATGAACTTATAGTTATTTCATTCCTTTTCACCTCCCGTGTCTCCCAGGTATAGGACAGCAAACCAGACCACCTATTCTGGTTGACCTCGCTGCATGCCTTTTCACTCATTTATCTATTATTTTATTTATACATACCTCAGCCCTGTTATAGGGTTATGTCTGGAGTGGGAGAAAGTAGAGAATAGTAAGCTAGCGTAAACAAAGCAAGCACAAGCAAATGATTGAAGCAGTTAATATGAGCAAGCGAACACGAGCAAAGAAAAAAAAAATACGGGTAAAGGAAATTATTTATTCGGTAAGTATACTCTCTTACGGCGACTAACATCGTTTAATGGCAAGGAGTGAACAGTACCGGGAGATGATCGAATTCAAGCTTTTTGCTGTACGTGAGAGAAAAAAAGAATGCATATCCAACACGCATGTTGCAATCTTTGTCAAGCCAAGCTTTCGGGAAACGGTTAACTCAAATCCTATAAATTTTCGCCTTTGATTTCGGCGTCTTTTGCCGGGAAGGAGAACTGGCGCGCACGAGCTATAAGCAATCTTACAGATCTTAGGCCGGCTAGTTATTTCTTCATTTCTTCTTATTTTAAACGTACCGGTGGGTTATGGGCCGATCTCCCTTTGTGGGAACGTTTCATAGCACGGAAATTATAATCATCAACACGCGATGATCGTTTCCAGGAACTGTAGTTGTTGTTGGTACGATATGTACAGACCGCTTCATGGCCTAGGCCCCGTCGTGTGTATATGCCAGCGTATGGAAATTAGCATCATGATCGACACGCAGACAAGTTACTGAGCCGATCCTCCCTTGTGGGTGTGGGACACAACACTGAAGTCGTATATTCTTCGTCAACCAGCAGTGCATCGTTTCAAAAAACTTTATAGTTGACCGTAAACGATGAGGCCCCGCCCGTTTCTTGGCCAATCCTTCCGTGGTGAGTGTGTGCCTTGGCACGAAAATTATCATCACACGCTTCCTGTACGATCGCTCATCGTGGTTGTATGCCACATAGTGTGGAACTCATAGGCATCATCAACGCGCGGTAGTCATCTCAAGGAGCTTGTTGGCCTTGGCACAACGGAAGCATGCACGCACGATTGGGGCCTATAATATTCAATGCCACATCTTCGTGGGGTGCAATTTGGTGTGCTTCTTTTTCCTAACTGGACCACATAGCTTATGGAAGACACGCATGTTAGACCGAAACGCCGACACATACATACATACATACATACATACATACATACATACATACATGCATACATACATACATACATACATACATACATACATACATACATACATACATACATACATACATACATACATACATACATACATACATACATACATACATACATACATACACACATACATACATACATACATACATACATACGTACATACGTACATACATACATACATACATACATACATACATACATACATACATACATACATACATACATACATACATACATACATACACACATACATACATACATACATACATACATACGTACATACGTACATACGTACGTACATACATACATACATACATACATACATACATACATACATACATACATACATACATACATACATACATACATACATACATACATACATACATACATAAATGCAGACAGACAGAAAGAGACGGAGACCCAGGTGAAACCATGTAATAGTAGTCATAGAAAGCTTCGCTATAAGAACCACGTTTGAACGTGTTAGCACGAGGCAGAAACGACACCAGATTCAAAGCGTGAGAACTACGAGGACCCCCTTCCCCTCTAACTCACCTCTCCCTCTAGGTTCGCGCCTTAATTAGCCGATCAGTCCGCAAATAAACTTTAGTATAACTCATCGCTTGCTGCATGAGGAGGAGGATGTTGTTGGCTGCAGGAGGATCTAGCTTAATTTGCGACATTTCCTGCATCCTCCGTGGCAGTAAATATTCATGATGTGACCGCTTATTACGAGGGCGGGGGGATCGAGGTGCTAGATATATATAGTAACAACCCTGTTAGGCTTACGGGCGACGAAGCACAGGCGAGTTCATTTGCAAGTTGTCTAGCTGCTCCTGTAGATCACGTGCTGAACATGACGCCTGCTGTTTAATTGGTGTTTCACATCCGCCGCCGTGACCACAAGCGGCACCGACTATAACACTCTAGTCATCGCTTTGTTATAACTACGAGAACACTACTAGGAAGGAAAGAAGGATGGAAGGAAGCAGGAACAGACGGAAAGGCAGGGAGGTTAGCCAGTTCTCAGACCGGCTGGCTACCCTGTACGAGAACATTAAATATCCAAGAAAGTGGATAGGGCGACAGCCGGGGGCCGTAACTCAATTGGTTGAGCATCGCACGCGTCATGCGCCGGTTGTGGGTTCGGCACCCACAAGCGGCGAGTTTCTTTCTTTCTTCCTTTCTTTCTTTTTTACTTTCATGTTATTTTACCTGTATTGGGAACATGAAGCCTATCGCAAATCTAACCCTCATCCGCAAATAATTCGGCAGTAATGTAAAAATGCACTTAAATACGACTACGTTTCCCTTGATTTCATCTTCTGTTGCTCGCTTACTATGATGCAATCGCACATTTGAAAATTGCACCAATTCTTGTTGCTATTGATTAAATGTACGAACTATACTCAGTTATTTCTAGCGTTCCTTTTTTGCTCGTGTGGTAAGAATGCCGTTGCTAATTGAAAGATAACTATTACCAGATTTTCTTAATCAAGCACAATTTTCTTGTTTTGTTTTGGTGAATGGTTTTCATTTTCCCAAGCCAGGTGGCGCAGACCGTAGCGTCAACTGAAAAGAACAATTGACGCGAAAAATGGTGAGGTGTCTGTGGCCGGTTACGCGATGTACATTTGTGTGGACGACGCCATGTAACGAGTACAACAATGTCTAAGTTCCCATGCGCTAAGTACTCGTTAGTGAATACCAACTAAGTCTTCCATCTTGCATAAGACATACTTTGAAGCTACAATACTTGACCCGAGGGGGGGGGGGGGGAGGGGGGTTAGGTTGCAATTGCATACAGGACTAATAATTATGCGCTGGTAAATTGAACGGAACTGACGTCGTGACTGATGACGTACGGCCCTTCTGCCAGCATCCGGTCGTTGACTACGATGAGTCAGCAAGCGAAAGTCGGTGTTACACAGTCCTGAAAGTCCGCGTTAGAAGGGAACCCCACGGTCTCTACTTCCTGCTAGAGCATCCCCTACCGGCGGATCGACGTATCAACGACAACTCGCATGCAAATCCGGCTCGCGAAAACTCCGCCGAGGGTGGGAACAAGAATTGTTAACGAGCATGACTCCGCGACTTCCACGCCGCGGGCGGTCATCCGAGCAGACGACGCGAGGCAGACGCTCAACACAAACACGAGCAGACGACGACACGCACGCGCACGGGCGCGCGCGAAAAAAAGACGCGGCAAGACAAAGCCGAAGTCGCTTCTGCTGCCACCAACAGCGCGCAGCAGAGGACGCCTTGCATATATGCGAAGCAGACGATATACGCCACGGGCCATCGCGAGCAGACGAGAAAAAGAAGCACCACGACTGGCGCAGCAGCAGACGACGACAGGATCGGCGGGGCGGCGTGACTTTGCGCATGATCGCGTCTCTCGCGAGACCGTTCGTTCGTCGTCGTGCCTTGGCTGCGCTGCCGTCAGGGATCCTAGGACGAGGAGAGGTCGGAGACCCCTTCCCAGCGCGCCAACAAACTTAACCCCGCTGGCAGCGGCGGCATTACCTGAGCCGTTGGAGCAGGCAGCATGCCCTCTCGTCGCGCTCCAACGGTCAGTGTGTGTCTTTCGGGGGCCCATTCTCTGCACCAAGCCAAGCAAGGAAGGCAATAAACACGCATGAGGCGCGCGAGGGAGACCGTTCCAGGTCTGTGCTCGAAGAGAAATGCCGCGGACGCCCGAGAAGACACCCGTTGGGTGGGGACCCCTGGCGGGTCGCAGGGGCGTAAGTGGGTAGCACTGCCAGTGCTGCTCCTTATGCCCGCGGCGGCGCCCTCTGGAGACCTAACGAGAGACTGAAGGCCCCCACTGCGCTTGTTTGTTCCAGCAATTAGGATGTAGACATGGGCTGTGTAACTTAGTGAGCAGTATCAAATTAAAGATTCCCCGCCAAGAGGGCAGCACAGGGTGCAGAGAGTATGACGGGACGAAGGCGTCATGGGTCACTTACGCGGCACTGCACCGTCCTGCCAGAGTGACCGCGGGTGGATTCGCCCTCCACAAAGGCGGCAGTTGCCCACAGGACCAGCTTTCATTAGAAACGTAATTTGATTTTTTTCTCTCAAATTTAATTTAAGGCAATTATAGCTAGCATTATTAATGCTTTCTTTCACCTCTTATTTCTGTTCTGGGCAAAAAAAAAGAAAACTGTTTCTAATGACAAACAGGAAATATGTAACTTTACATGCAAGCAATGTTGCCTTTAATTAATCGCACCTCAGCTAAGTGGTGAGCAAAGGTTGGGTCGTGGTAATGATATGTAGTGACATTATTTTAGCGCATACGCATGGCTGCATTGAAAGGTAAGGAAGACTGAAGGAATATTGAATATTGAAGGCAGAGACAAAAGGAAAACGTATTTACAACATAGTTACAACGCGATCAAGCGCTGAACAATATAGATGTAAATGCAGAGCCTGGATGTCATGGTCCAGAGAGCGCGCCAGATTAAAAAACGCCTTCTTCATCGACGCTCCTCTATATACGAATAGTACCGCGAATATATATAAACTGCGATTAAACTGGGCCGATCATTAACGAAGCCTCCTTTGTGCGATTGGCCATCACCACTGCGACCGTCTCTCACTGAGTGGTTCCGATTTCAAGTTAAACCGATAAAATCTTCACATTTCAAGTTAAACGGATAAAATCTCCACATTACAAGTTAAACGGATAAAATCTCCACATTACAAGTTAAACGGATAAAATCTCCACATTTCAAGTTAAACCGCTAAAATCTCCACGTTTCAAGTTAAACGGATAAAATCTCCAGATTGCAAGTTAAACGGATAAAATTTCCACATTTCAAGTTAAGCGGATAAAATCTCCACATTTCAAGTTAAACCGCTAAAATCTCCACATTTCAAGTTAAACCGCTAAAATCTTCACATTTCAAGTTAAACGGATAAAATCTCCACATTACAAGTTAAACGGATAAAATCTCCAAATTTCAAGTTAAACGGATAAAGTCTCCATCGTGCCCCACCTGTAACGTACTGGAAGACATGGCCCGCGCTTAATCTGTGCTTGAATTAGAAGGAATGACCCTTAATACCCGCAACGAATATTGATCAAACACTGTCATCTCTTGAGCTTCGACACGTATATGGCCCATGGACTATGCGTGTGTTGCCTACGCATCTCGCTCAGCGAAGGCGCTGTTAACCTTCCTGAGAGTCATTGTATACCCTCTCAGTGAGATACCTCACAGTTTTTTTTCGTGTATCGCGTTCTGGGGGGGCTATGTTGTGCGCCTGTGAGGTGCACCCTGCGTACCATTTCATTCTTCGCCATGACCATCCGGAGTAGTAGCATTTCTAGGCGTGTCGCCAGGTAAACCTCTCCAAGATTCATCATAGCACTCTCTCCCCCTCTCACTTTCTCTAGCTTCCTCTATTCTCGGCAACACTTTTGTAAACACCCACATCCGCTTACATTGCACACATAAAGAACTCCGCAGATGGGACCTGAGGAAGCTTTAGCTCGGGCCCAACTCCGACGCGGCCTATATTCAAGATCCATGTAAAACGCAAAAACGTTTTTCTGAGTTAACCCCTGGACCGATTTTACTGAAATTTGTTGCATTTGGGAGAGGCGGTTAAATTCTAGTGACTGTTGGAAGCGGAATTTCGATTTAGGGTGTGAATTCTGTTAAAAAGATTTTCAAATATTAGACAGTTTGAAAAAAAAATAGAAACCGCTAATTGAGTGGTCAGTACGTATACCTATATTTAAATAATAGTGATTATCTTGTTATAGGTCAGCATGTCTCACGCCACCTTCTTTCCTCGTATCTACACATTCCCGCGCTTGATCTGCCGTCGTCGTCGTCGTCGTCGTCGTCGTTGTTGTTGTTGTCCTGAGTGGCCGTGGCGCATACCCACAGTAGGGGATTGGCCATGAGTCGGGTGGTTCAATTAGGTGCATAATAATAACAACAACAAGGGAGTTAACAATTTGAGCGTTGGACTTTCTTTGGCTTTCCTCTCGCATCCTTCTTATTCCTCCCGCTTCCTGCGCGTCGGAGCTGCATGACCGCAGGGGGTCACGTGGCCACGCAAAAAAACGATCATGTTACTTAGAATAAAGGTGCACGTTGAGGGATCCCAGGAGGTTTATAAGTTATTCCGGAGTCGCCCCGCTACGACGAACTGCTTTCAGTGTGCTTTCAGTGCGCAGTGCTTTCAGTGAAACCTTTGAGGGTGTGGGAACCTCAAAGGTTCCCACACACCCTCAGTGTTAAAAGTGGTGACGTAGCCTTCTTTGGCCCTTGTCGCTAGTTTGCGGTTTGGGGGTTTCTATGAGGCCGTTTGTGCGAGGAGAGTCAAGTCGGGCCAGTAGGTATTTGCTGGTCGCTGGCTAGCCGAGCAGACAATGTGGCTCACTGTGTATGTGTGTTCACACAGACAACTTGCTGCAGGTGCTTATGGGGCTTATGTAGTGGACAACTGGGTCACCAGGCATGTCCCACCAGGCACGTGCCTGAACATAGAACTTGGACTGCACGTAGGTGATACCGGTTAGGCAGGTACCCCATTGTTGGACGACCCACCCTAATGGACGCATGCCAACGTGACACGAGGGGTGCTTAGCCTTGAATATATTAAATCGACAGCGTCCCATCCCCGGTAGACGCTTCGGCGACGAGGGCGACCGCTTGATGGCTGACCATCGCAACGAAGTTACAGCTGGGATACTACAGGAATAGTGGGGGTTCCTGCGGAGTTGAAACTTGGTTGCCGTGACCACAACGAGAGATACTATGTCGTCGTATCACTTGGCATTGTGGTCGGCAGTAGATTGCCAATTTGGTGCGTCTGCTGACGTGCACCCATAAGGTTTCGACCGTAGTACAGTCGCGGACAGAATAAAATGGACCATGGGATCTCCGAAAACGTTCAATTCCCGAGCAGCCTGTATAGCAGTAACCAGCAAAACTGCCCACGACAACGTTGTTAGCATATTCTAGACGAGGTCCAAAATGCAAATACCATATTGCGTTGTGAGGTTGCGGAGATATTCAGCTTTTTCTTAGATTTCATGGTCCGTAATATTCTGTCCGCGACTGTACATCATGGGGACATGCCAGCAGGTCAGACGAGAAAGCCATCGCCGACATTGACGATCATCCCCGACGGCTTCTGGCGCCTTTGATTTCATGTCGTACTTCCAATCGCCACCCCCTCCTCCTCCCTCGCCGATGTATACGTTACTCGCATTAATCTGTCGAGCTCGCCGAGGCGCGGCAGTCGGCGCCGAAAGTTCGCAGTCTCGCATGGGCGGACGCGTCGGTGGCGGGGGTCACGCACGACAAGCGTTTGCCGGACCGATCTCGACACGCCGCGACGGCCACGCTGCTTCACGCAGCGAGCCGCCCGAAGAACGAGGGGGGCGAAATGCTAATTAGGGAAGCCCCGGGCAAAGCCTTTTGTTTCTCTCTCTCCCTCTCTCTCGCTCTCTCGATCTCTTCACCATGGGAGACGTCCGGCGAGCTCCCCCGCGGACTGACTTACACGCGCGCGGGTTCAAATCCCTTCTCCGCTCTTTCTTATTCTCGATCGTCCGTTCCCGTTGGTTGGTCCACCTGGCTCGGCGGCGTCGGTCGGGACCCGGTGGGCGCACGAAACACCTGCCGCCCTTAGTTAAGGGGGCTCGCTCGGAGGACTTTTCTGGACCCCTGGTGGCCGTTTCCTTCTCTTTCTCTTTCGCGTGCCGAGTGTTCTCGTGGGTCGAACCTCTCGGCTTAATTATGGGCGGAAACGCACCGCGGGATTGAGATTTCGCCTCGATAGCTATTGCCGTTGTTGAAAGGTGTTTGTTTCGGCCTATCAAGGTACAAAATGCAATGTTCAAAGGTGAGAGACTTCTTCTTCTTCTCCTTCATCATCATCATCATCATCATCATCATCATCATCATCATCATCATCATCATCATCATCACACCTTATTCTTCTTCTCCTTCTTCTTCTTCTTCTCCTTCTTTATTATCCACTGCAGGACGAAGGCCACTACGAGCGATCCCCAGTTACCGCTGTCTTGCGCAAGCTGACACCTAATTGTGCCTGCAAATTTTCTGATTTCACAAAGCCACCTAATTCTCTGCCATCCTCGACTGCGTTTCCCTGCTCTTGGCACCCATTCTGTGACTCTAATAGGCCACCGGTCATCTGATCTATGCATCACATGGCCTACCCGGCCAGCTCCATTTTCGTCTAGAATATAGGGTATACCCAGGGGCGTAGCCAGGGGGGGGGGGGAGG
This sequence comes from Dermacentor albipictus, assembly GCF_038994185.2. Taxonomy (NCBI): domain Eukaryota; kingdom Metazoa; phylum Arthropoda; class Arachnida; order Ixodida; family Ixodidae; genus Dermacentor; species Dermacentor albipictus. The sequence continues at coordinate 45,803,965 of NC_091830.1, forward strand.
GGCTTATGGGGCTTCAGCCCCCCCCGAAATTTTTTCGTGCTGTCCATGCACCGCCGACCAAAGCGACCCGCGGCGCCGGAAATCACTCTGGATTTTGTCTATAATGTCTTTTTGACGCTCGAAAAGACATTTAACCGCGAAGATTGCAAACTCGGGCTGGATTTCGTGGCAACGCCCATACACCGGGAGTCACATAACGCCAAGCAGTCCCATCCAAGCACAAAGTTTCAAGGGCGCTTTGATGGTGAGCGGGCTCGCCGCGGCATCGCACTGAGGCCACCGAATCTATGGGGCGCATGGATATCAATTGCGAAACTTTATGGGTATATATCTCATAAGCTCTTGATGTGAAAGGTGCATTGACATTTCCAAAGTTGTGCTTTAGATTTTCCATTGCGGAACTTTGTGGGTTTAATGTTGTTATAAACATTTGACGCCAAAGGTCTATTGACATTTCTAAAGTATTACATCGGAGCATACAACGAGACAAGCCAAATCAACACACTAGCAGACGAGTTGACAAAGCAGGCAGCGAGGTCCAATGAGACGAAGCGTTGGGGTGGTTCATTTGTGCCGTCATGTCACATTAAAAATGTCAACATTTTTTTAAACCTACGCCAGAACATCCATGTCAAGACACTAAAGCCAGCCAAAGTAACTACGTTCTTATTTATTTTTTTTACTTTGACTTTTATTCGCGAGGACAGATTGAGCCTCTTCAATTTTTTTTTTCGCTACCCTACCCGCGGGCTGCCAGAGCCAGCCAGAGCGCATACGTTTTTCTCGTATGGCCCCGACCACCGTGCAGTGCACTTCGGTGCGCGTTCGGTTTGCTCTGGCCGAGTGGATTTTCACCGGACAGAGTTTTGGACGCTTTCTGGCTAGCAGACGAGAAAAAAAAATGGTCGCTCGCCGCCATCACTGTGGGGACTCGAAGGATTGCACCGCACTCCTTGAGCGGAACCTTTCCGGAAAGTCTTGTTTCGCCGCTGTAGGATATTGAGCAGTATGCGTATGGTTCTCAGTGGACCAAGCGTCTCATGTTTTCTTCGGTATTCCTTCCGTAGCCCCACTAGGTTCCCGAAGTAGGCATTAGATTCTGCCCAACATACTTTCCTATGCGTTTTTTTTTTCATTTCGGTGCCTCCGCCTCACAGAAAAAAAAAATACATTGTTGCGGCGCAGCGAATTGTCGCATGGTGAAAGTTCGATTTTGATACTTCTTTTGCGGAAAGTAATGGGCGACGGGACGCTTCAATTGCCGGATACGTTTATTATATTATTGCGAAAGCAATTATAAGGACACTCCAGACGCATTCCTGCCATCGCCCTCACGTTTCGTATAAAGTCCAAGGGTGATAACATCGTGACCACGCGCTGCATGCTGTATGTGCGAGTGAAAGCGTAGCAGGGGAGGTGGAATGGGTGAGCCGACGATGGTGGCTCAGTCTTGCGTGCGCAAAGGAGAAAAGCGGGGAGCAAGCGCGCTGCCTTCCGTCGCGCGCAATACATCGGGGGGAATGGATGGAATGGGGGCGGAATCTAGGATTCTGTGAATCTATGATTGTGCAACATGTTTATTTGCCTTGTTTGACGCATTATATACAGTTACTTCTTCTTACATACATAGACTCATTGGAGACTTATAACGTATGCTTAAATATCTTGTTGCGAGGTTTTGTGAATACATGCAGTGAACTTTGTTTCCAGGGACACTTTGTTGTCCTTTATCAAGCCGTATTTTCGCATTTGTATATCCCATGGTATCTTTGCATTTCTAATGTACGAGGGCGAGTCAAATGAAAGTGAGCCTACCCTAACCGCGCAATAATGGTTCGGTTCATTATCTGCGAGGCATGTGCGTAGGAGAACGGCATGTCTCATTTACAAAAGTGACACGCAGGTGTGAACATAAATGTTCTTTAATGCTCTCATACACTGGGTTGAATATGGTTGCGTCACATAATGGACACTTCAAAAGTTGAACAGCTCGGTGTCGCGAAGTTTTTGACAGCTGAAGGTGTTTCGAAAACAGAAATTAGTCACCATATGACTGCCGTGTACGTTGAACACTGCATTTCATTGACCACTGTGAAGCGTTGGAGCAAACGGTTCAAAAGACGTTGCAAAAACATTCCAAGACCGGGCCAAAACCATCGTGCAATCACCCCCACACAATTTCAAAGGTTCATGAGCTGCTGAAACAAGAACGGAGGATAAGCATCGATGAACTGGCAGACCGTCTGAACATCAGTCACGGTTCGGTTCACGCCATAATTCATGAGCTTCTCGGTTATCGGCTCTTTGGTGCGCGATGGATCCCCAAGATTTTTATCCATCGCGAGAAGACGGAGAAGTTTCGCGCTGCCTTGACTCATCTGATCGGGTATCACAATGAGCATGACGACTTATTGTTTGCAACTGTGATCGGGGACGAACCTTGGTGCCACTACTACGAGCCTGAAACACGACGGCAAGGCTTACAGTGGAAACATTCGAATTTACCACGCCCAAAGAACGTAAAGGCCGTCATTTCCGCTGGAAAGGTGTTGTTGACTTTTTTTTTTCGATCGACAGGGTCCATTACTGATAGAATTTGCTAAATCTTGAGAGGCTATCAATTGTTTCCGATATTGTGAAACGCCAGAACGGCAGCATGTCGCAACCAAGAACGAACAACGTGGAAAATTGACGAATAGGGTCATCTTGTTCCACGACAATGCCTGTCCCCACGTCGCTTATGTGGTTAATATAAAACTGGGAAAGTTTAAGTGGGAAACGCTGCAACATCCGCAGTAGAGCTCAGACCTGTCACCTTGCGACTTCTACATTTTGGGGCAACCGAAAAAACAGCTCACGGAAACCAGATACAGACTTTCTGAAGCAGCAACCCAAGGAGTTTTATAAGACGGGAATCGCGCAACTCGTTAGTCAATAAGATAAATGTCTAAATTCTCATGAAGGCTACTTTTAAATAAAGTAGCCCGTCGTTGGCTCATTCATTTGACTTGCCCTTATATATCTTGCAGAACTCCTGCTTTTTATACGTGCTCTCTGTCGCGACTATAACTTCGGTGCAATTACTCACGATACACGACAAGGGACAGCTACTCCTGCGTAATACATTGGAACAAACGACAGCGTCATTGAGATTTTTCACTGGCCATTGCATATATACAAGAATGTAAGCACGGTTCTTGAATGACAAAGTTTCATTAACATATTTGTCCTCAACTTGTTCAGTTCATTGCCTTTTAATTTTTCATATCAGCGGTATGCACTGCTTTCCTGGTTTCGAACTGATATAGTTCTAAAGTTCGTGTGATATTTTCTTTACTTAATAAATACACAAACAACATGGAAGCATTGACGTCAGTTATGTTGGGCACAATTTTTGGCACATACGAGTATAATATTTTATGAAAAAATACGTATTTTACTTGCATTTACAGAGCGTAGCTTTCAAGAATTCGTTTGCAGCATCTTTGGCAATGACAATGCAGTTATTATGCAGTTATTATTCATATAGTTGATCCCTCGATAAATTGTTTAAGAGGAAGCTTTAGCTCGGGCCCGATCCGACGCGGCCTATTCAAATACTTGTAAAACGCAGACACGCTTTTCTGAGATAATCCTGCTAATCGCTTTTATTGAAATTGGTTGCAGGTAAATCCTAGTGTCTGTTGGAAACAGAACTTTCATTTAGGGCCTGAATTTTGTTTAAAATATTTTGGAAAATTCGAAAGTTTGAAAAAATAGAAGCACGGCGTTTACAAGCTAATAGCTATGCATGAAGAACAGATATTGTGGTTCTGTAAACGGCATTTATTATAACAGTCAAAGCGGACAAGTTTGCTGTGTCAATTTGTATCTTACGTGAATTGGTTGCGTTGGGTACAAGGGTTCTGCAAAAGCCGTATTTCCGCAATACTAAATTTTTTGAGATTTATGTGTACCATATCTATTTTTTCCGCTGTAGATGTACTATTAGATGCAATTCACAGAATTGTGATATCATTTTTCATTGTCGAGTCACGGTGTTTTAAACTTGATAGTTTCGTTTTCTGAAAATTTTCAATTTTGGCCAATTTTTAATAAATAATTGACCACCTAAATGAAAAATTCGAAGCCAGTAGTCACTAGAAATAAATTATTCCTTTTAAAAGCAAAAAACCTCCTCAAATTTGGTGAAGTGGTTGCAGGGAAAAACGAATTCCGCTTCTACATGTACTTAAATAGGAGCACCAGAGCTAAAACTTCCTCTTAAGGAGGAGGCTATATATATATATATATATATATATATATATATATATTGGGCCAGTGGCGTAGCCCCCCCCGAACAAAATTTCTGGCTACGCCACTGGGTATACCCCATTCGCTTTCTGATCCACACCCGCTGTCTTTCTGTCCCTCAAGGTTATACTGCTAAGATGTTTTGTTCCATCCCTCTTTGCGCCGTCGTTAACTGCTTCTCAAGCTTCTTCGTTAGCATCGAAGTTTCTCTCCCACGTTAGTACCGGTGCAACGCAGTGATGGTAAAATACAAAGCGATGCAATTCAGCGTTAGCGATTAGATATACTTTCAATAACTACTACCATAACCGCTGTGTCATGCAGTTGAAACCTAAAGCTAACGTCATTACCCGGCAATCACGTGGTAAAGCAGCAAGACTCCTCCCCTTTCGCAAGTTTGACTGCTTCCGTCGAGGCCGTTCAGTCATTTCACCGGCTAATCGCATGCGCCAACCCCCCACCAATAATCAATGCGTAGTTTACCCTCTTCCCTCATGACTATCTGCGCGCTACCTCTGTCTAGCCATCAGGGGACTGTATGACTTAGTGGCCGTTCTTTAATGGCACTGTCCAACCATTAGAGTTTGAAGACATTGCTATCAGAAATCAACCGCTGACACCATGACCACCCCTCATGTAATACTCCTTGATTGGGAAGGAGGGTGGGGACTATTGAGACATTCGACATTACTAAATAACAACAAAATTCAGTGGCGATTTAGCGGTAAGAGCGAGATAAATGCGGTAGCATTACGCCGCACCTCCTCCAGGTCGCGTATCATTAATTTAAACCGCATTCACCACAGTGCAAATATTTGTTCAGGAGCTCACTCGAATTACGTTCTGCTTCTTCGGGGAGCGAAGTGCAACTGGCGCTGTGGTCGGGAGCAGACCACCATCAGTTTCACTATCTATCTATCTATCTATCTATCTATCTATCTATCTATCTATCTATCTATCTATCTATCTATCTATCTATCTATCTATCTATCTATCTATCTATCTATCTATCTATCTATCTATCTATCTATCTATCTATCTATCTATCTATCTATCTATCTATCTATCTATCTATCTATCTATCTATCTATCTATCTATCTATCTATCTATCTATCTATCTATCTATCTATCTATCTATCTATCTATCTATCTATCTATCTATCTATCTATCTATCTATCTATCTATCTATCGTCTGTCTGTCTGTCTGTCTGTCTGTCTGTCTGTCTGTCTGTCTGTCTGTCTGTCTGTCTGTCTGTCTGTCTGTCTGTCTGTCTGTCTGTCTCATTTCGACGGGGGGCGAAATGCAAAAACACCCGTCTACTTAGATTTAGGTGCACGTTAAAGAACCTCAGGTGGTCAAAATTAATGCGGAGTCTCCCACTACGGCGTGCCTCATAATCAGATCGCGGTTTTGGCACGTAAAACCCCATAATTAAATTTTGTGTCACACATACATACATACATACATACATACATACATACGTACATACGTACATACGTACATACATACATACATACATACATACATACATACATACATACATACATACATACATACATACATACATACATACATACATACATACATACATACATACACACACACACACATACATACATACATACATACATACACACATACATACATACATACATACATACATACATACATACATACATACATACATACATACATACATACATACATACATACATACATACATACACGCTCTCCTGAGCTCTCATCCCCTCTCTACCAGGTGACCGGCTTCCCGTACTTCCCACGCGCACACTTTTTCCCATTTTGGCACCACCAGCGCTAACGCACTAAAACATTATGAGCCCCCTCTCGACGGTCGCAGATGAAAAGACGCCCCGCAGACAGAATCTGTAAGTTTTCCGCGAATGAACTCCCAGGCACTGCAATCACACGAGGCCTGAACAGTCGCGCGGGCAGTTCAGTGCAGTCACCTGTGCGCCTCGGTAAACTGGCTCCATGGGCGCCTCCTGATGGCATTGCCGGAATGATAATGCAGCACACATGCTGAAAGCCCACACTTTTCTTTTTGTCTTTTTTTTTCTTCTTATATTCCTGTACTCCGCCACAAGCCCGAATCTCGAGTTGGGTAGATCGCAGAGTGTCGGCGTTCAACTTTGTTTTCTTTTTTTTCATGCCAGAGTTGGTTGGAATGCGGTCCCTTTCGTTTCCAGATCTCGCCGTGCCTGCGCTTTCTCCACGACCGGAAAAAGCCCGTTATGTGGGAACCGCTCCGCGAAGCAAGGCGGAACACAGAAAAAAAGAAATGGAGAAAAAAAATAGAAACGTTCTGTTTGTTCAAAACGGACTTCATAGCGCGAAGCCAGAAGGCTGCCTCGGTAGAGCTTTCTGCAGAGCTGCCTACTGCCTCCAGCTTTGAAAGCGCACTTTAACGTCTGGCGAAAAACAACAACAATAACAAGTAGAACAGAACAAACAAACGAATTTATAGAGTCATCAAAGAAAGCGCAGCGCGCCCTAAGAGTACTGCACCCAACAGCAAACAAACCCAGCGAGGTATACGTTACTCAACGCTGAAGCCACGGGGTCCATTCCGTCCTTCCTTTTTTCTACTCCGAGCCCACACCTTCGTGTTTCGTGCAGCGCCTGTAGTTCCGTGCATCACAGCGCACGCTCGAAAACTACAATATTAGTGCAGGTGGACGAGGACGAAGAACAGTGAAATGCTTCTGTTCCCACGCTGTAGTGTTCGAGTCACGGATAACTAGCCGTACCGTAGACCATAGAGTTTCTCGCTATAACACCTAGAGGGTAATCTGGCGCCACCGTCTATGGGAGTTTCTTAAGGGGGCACCGTGCCGTCATGGGAATGACGATATATGTGTCTGCGAGGCTCTAGTTGGCTGGTGTTCTAGGAGGCTTAGTCTAAAACGTGGATATGGCTACACAAATAACGCGTTCTCAAGGTAAAATCTCCATAAAATGTTTCCATTCACGCATATTACATCTTTACTCACCCACAATGCATGACCAAGCGAAAAAAAGCAAGAACAGACGACTAACTGTTTCAAAGCGAGCGCGAACCTTGTCGTCTGTCCTCCAACTTTAGCGGCCCGCTGATAGTTTTTACGTAACATATAGTCGTACACGCAATAACAAGTTCTCATAGTTAAACAAAACATGTTTTTGCGTAATAATGAAGGTAAAACAGCTTTTCACCTGCTGTTTTAGTAGAAAATGAATCATTCTGACAGACGGAACGGTACTTGCCAAGCGCGTCTTCAAGGTGTCCTGTCTCTCCGAGAACGATGCCAATCCAAAGTCATAATATACCGGCATCCCCATGCATACCACAGCGCAGCAGCGCCAGATTTCCCTCTAATGTAGTGAGAAACTCTATGCCGTAGACCTATTTGTAATATGACTGCGGCAGTATGTAGGAAGGTTGGCTACCGAAGGGCCCGTTATCCCAAAACCTTGGATAAAAACAAACAAACTACAATAGACGAGAGAGCAACGTACACAGGAAGAATGGAAATAATGAAAACATTTCGCAATCAGTTAATGCAAAAGAAACTCGGACTACCTACTAAGAACCTGGCGTGAAGTGGCAAATTTATGTGCAAATCATGCGCAATGCCGATTCAACGCATGACTTCTGACAAGCCTTAGTAGTCTCTGTTCATGTTGGACTGGTTGAGTCTACTGCAATAATTTACACTGCGTAAGCTGCACTGATGATTGCAGCATATCGTGCGGATGCAATTAGTGCGGTAAATAGTCTTACGGCGATGACGGGCTCTGAATGCGCATAGTAGTGTGAGAAAGAGAGGAGATAGATACTGACTTTATAAAAATAAGCATGTAATTTAATGTGTATGCGTTGTTTCTGTAGGACGGGTGGTCCACGATTCACTACACTTACTGTCAGGGCGGGTGCGTTGACATGATTCACTCGTGCGAGAATATCCCGTCGTTGAGATCTCCTGAATCTCCTGTCCGTTCAATGACTCCATATCCCGAATACTTGCCCTGGTTGTGGATGTCAAAGTGTGCAGGAGAGTTTCGATTCAACACCGCATGCAGACATGCAGGAAAAAGAAAAGGAGAAGAGGGAAAAAGGGGAGAGGAGGTTAGTGGCTCGGAGTGATTGTAGAGCAGGTTGAGAAGGCTAAAACTCTAGGCGAAGAACAAAGATAAGTAAACAATGTGTGACGACGCCGAGGAGTGGGAGTCTTTTGTCGCAGGCTTCCGTATTCCGGTTCACTGAACCCCCGCATCGCCCGCAAATGAGGACAGCGAATTCACCTGTGAGATACGCGCTGTTATGTTCCGGACCCCTTGTGGCTTTCTACAACAATGAGAAATCAACGAGTTCTACAACAACGAGAAATCAATAGAAAGTCAATAGAAAGGCAACGTAGCTTCAATTACGACTTTTTCAAGCAGGGTAACCAGCGTCGTTTCTTCGCTAGAGATAGCCCTGCACTGAATCTGCGTCCGGTTAATTGATCGAAATCATTAATTTTGAACTGTTTGCAGTTAACTCTTCCAACACTGTGTGTAGCTTTGTGCTGCTGTCGGGTGGATGGCAATTTTTTTTCACTTTCACAAAACCTTTCCTCACTTTGCAGGCTCCCGCAGAACAGTATACGTACTGCGGAAGCTGCACTGTTCTGCAGAACTGCGTGTTCTGCCAACATGTTCCGCAGAACTGATCTGCAATATTGACTGTTCCCGCGTAATTCGATTTGCCGACTAATTCGCACTCCCCATGTGATCTGCTAGCCATCCTGGTCAGCGCATATGGTAGGGCGACCGCACCGGAATAGCGTTGCTCTCTGGCTCGATTCCTGGACCAGGGCGAATTCTTTTCGTAAACTGCGAAACTTTATTATCGGTAAACCCTTATTGGGCTTTCCCTTGTATTTTAATGCTACAACCGGGCGGACGACAGTTCGCCCCTTTGACTTGCAGCAAATGTGGCTTTCTCTCTCGACCGAAAGTTCTACAACAACGAGAAATCAATAGAAAGTCAATAGAAAGTCAATAAAAAGGCAACGCAATTTCAATTACGACTTTTGCAACAGGTTCGCGCTGCTGCCCTGTCTATAGCTGCTGCCTGGGACAAAGCGCGCACCACGTTATAATTGGGGTTGACGCAATTAGACGGAGGCAGAGAGGAGGTAGGAGTGGAGATAGACCCAGAAGTTGCCTTTGGCAAATCCATATGCACTCAGTCGCATCAGGCAAAGGTGATGCGCATAAGAAGAAAGTACCGACTGGAGTATATTCATGTAAGCGCATGGGCTTGTGGTTGAATCGACGCTGTCGTAGCTTCCTTGGCATCGCGTAGACTGTTAGTGGTCGAAGGTAGTTCCGCTTTCGACCACACTGCACGTAATTAACGGGGACATACCTCCACGCTCTGCTAAAATTAACGCCCCGAGGAGCGATAAACAGATTCGCACAGCGCCGGTTCCTTGCCATCTCCATACCAAGCCGTTTTGTTTGTTTGTTTGTTCTCTTTCTTTTACTATTTCACTTATTTGCATTCCTCATCCGGGGATGGTTCAAATGTTCCCCAACGTATTTGTGGGTGGCACGGATTGCCACTGCAGGATTCAGTTTTTGCGCTTGACGAGACACTGAAAACGGAGTCGCCCTCACGCAACAACTTCACAGAAACGAACTAAGTCGGCAGGCTGCATATAGAGCTCCCGTAGACCGCTCCCTCTTGCAGACCTTTTATTTTCGGTCACGTGATGTCTGTATACGGCTCGTAGACAAAAGCCGCCGTCATATCTATTTCCTTCGGCCGTGCCGCGACTCATTGGATTTGCGAAAGGCTTCTTTGCAGAAGGTTGCAGATGATTTACACGAGGGAAAATTTTCAAGTTGCGTGTGCAGATGCCGACCTCTGACAATCTGTAGACTATATATAGACTGTCCAAACGATTGTTCGGGAGGGCTTGTTCGCGCCAGGCTATTTCTAGAGTTGGGACAGTAAAACAGACCTTATTCTTTTAAGTTAAGTCGCAGAGCGAATGGTGAGCACTCGCCCTTTCTTCGTGGAAATAGGGCAACAGGACAAAGCTGTATGCCGAGTGATAAACATTGCGAGTCCGTGCGCCTTGGTCATAAAGTTAAAAGAATGCTTAGATCAGCAGCGGAAACTTGGTCCAAAGAAAGCTTTGAACTGTGCAACGAGTGATGGAAAGCTACGGCAATGACAAAAAAAAAAAACGCGGGTGGACGATACCTTAAAAATAAAAATTTGATGGCGACGGTTGCAGTTATCCATTTTTGTGGTCAATCTCATGAAGTTAGAAGAAAGACCGTGACAGTCTCTTCTGTCAGGTTCTCTGTGAAGTTTTCTGTCAGGTTACTCATTACACTGCATTTCCCTACAGTGCTTATAAATTTTGACTGGAACATTGCTAATTTCGCCACAGATATTCAGGACCCACCTGTATTTCTAAATATCGGGCATAAACACAGGATTTCTGCTGAATGGATCGCTACACTAAGGCTGGGCTTCCCGTACGAAATCGGCACATGTGCTCTAAACTTGCTGATAGCAAATTTAATAAGCGAATCTCTGCTGATTCGGTAGGATCACACTGGGATTTGTCGTTCAAGTAGCCAGTGCCCTTTCACGTTATCCACCTGATGTGATAGACCTGCACTATCTGCCACAGGTGATTTTAGATATCTGTTTCCATCCACACACAAAAAAAGGTCCCCTGATAACTTATTAGACCTGACTGTCTCCTTGCGTGGACCTCGCGTAGCACTGCAATTGAGGGAGCCTTCAATTAGCAGGCCAATATTGTAGAACAGAAAACAGGTACACATTCTTATTTTTTAACATTACAAATATAAATTTGGCGTACGTCCCACATGAGAGAGCTGCGTTCTCTTAATTATCGAACAACGACCGATCAATCGTCTGACAAGAGTCGGAATTCGTAACCATATCCGATGCCAACTACTTAACCAGTATATTCCCTTTTCATCCAAACAGCTGTTATAATGTAACCGTTGAACATACGGCTTAGATTACAACTGTATATTTTGGACTTTTGTTTCGCAAAGAAACCCCGTGCTGATATAGCTCTTCTGTGCAGTGTATAGCGTCGTCAAGATCTGCTAAGGCAGGGGTCATCGACAGCTCGATACGTGAACGCGTCTGACGCCGGCTCTTTCCCAGAACAGGAAGCTTCGACGCCTTGAAATTGCAAGGCTGTTTCTAACGGCTTTTGTTTCTTCTACACTTCACTGTCTGCGGATCACGCCTAGCTCGCACGCAAAGCGACGTCGCGGGCTCCGTACCGATCGGTGCCGATTATCCGCTAACTCTGTTACAGAGTCAATGCCCGCATCGTCTGCACGAAACGGTTGAGCGTTTTCCTTTGTTCCCCTCCCTTCCCCCTCGGCGCTGGTGGGCGACCAAACTGCCCTTTTTCCTTTTACTTCGCTCAGCAGATCACGCCGACGGAGCCTGTTGGCACCGCGGTGTAACTCCCTCGTGATCCCCATGGGGACGAAACAGACGGCCCTCGTCTCGCGTCAGCTCGTATAGGCGTCGTCTGCTTAGCGTCGTCGTCTGCTCAGCGTCGTCGTCCGCGGGGCGTCCCCCGCCTGTTGGCAGAAGACAAGCGCCAAGCCTAGAAGAGAGTTCGAAGCCTCGCGATTCGAGGAAATCGATTAGGGAGACTAAAGGAGAAAGATTGCGAAGGGGGGGTGTTGGGGAACTGCCGAGCGTTGCGTAGTTGCGTGCAGCGCAACGAAGTATGGACGAACCAGCCGTGCTAACGGTGGTGTTCGAACGCTGAGTCACTACGGTGAAGAAGCTTTTCTTGCACTTGACGAAGTCACGCCAGACCAGCTCCATCGTTCTTTAGTGCGCCTTCCATGCGTTTTATTGATGATATTTCTCATTATTGATGAGTTCTTTATTTCTCTCACACCTCATGTTGTTGGAACTTGGAAAACAAAGTGAATTGAGGCAGCGACACGAGTCCTCCTTCGAGGTTGCTACAAGACTTATAATTCGTCCTCCTATTGCAGGCATTGGTGGCAAAAATATTTTTCTGGAGAACTTTCACAGGACTGGCGATGTCGGGCTGCCGTTTTCTGATATCTATACACCAGCAGCTTTCTTTTTCAGGGCGAGTTTCGTATGTGACTAATACGTACTTTATTTTTGGCGAAATCAGCAATTCGTATGCAATAATTTACGTACGTGACGAAGGCGATGCTTCAATAATCCTGCTTTAGATTATTTCGGCGGCAATCACGAAGAACTGTCCTTCTGAAATACCTTGATAAGATACCCTTCAAGAATATTTCTTGACAAGCTTTCTCCGCAGCTCTTCATAAGACTATTTCCTCAAGGACAATTTTAGAACGTTTCTTCAAGAATGCATCTTGGTTTTCCCTCAGGAATCTTTCTTCATTTATCTCACGTTAAGGATCTCCTTTAAAGTCTTCGAACATTTTAAGAATCTTTCACGAAGAACACGCCGGATAACTTTTCTTCTATAACCTCACGTCTCGAGTCGCTCATAAAAACATTTCTGTGAGAATATTCTTTCAAAAACCATCGTTTCCTCGACACTTTTTTTCTAGAGTATCTCGTCAAGAGCCCTTCATAAGAGTACTTGTTGAAGAACCTTCGAGATTATTTTCAATATGTATTTTTTCTAGAATTGTTCTTCTAGAACCATGCTTCAAAAATACTTGGTCTGGCTTACTCCCTCAAGAACTTTTCTTCGCAAGCTTTATATCCAAGAACCCTTCTTCTACAGCCTTTCTTTTTTTCGAGAATGTGCTTTCCAGAATTTATAGTCGCGAATAATCATTTCCGGAATCTCTGCTCTAGAAGCTTTCTTGGCTGGCGTAAACGTGTTTGCGAGTGCAGCTTCGGTAACGCTGCACCGATCTAATGCAGCGCTCGTCAAGTTGAAGCGAGGCGTCTAGGGAAAGGAGGAGAAGACTGGGGAAAGATGGCCGCCGTGACAGCGATCGCGGGCGACATTCGTCGATTATTCAAGGGGCACGCTAATTGCGTTCGAGGGACGACGCGGGGTCCGGCCCACGGCTAGCGGTGCCGCGCTGGTCACGCCACCCCGTGGACCTGCCGTGACGCTGGCTTACTCGTTATCGATGGCCAGCGGTGTGATATGCAAGCTTTCCGACCCCTCTGCGGAGAACGTACAGGAAGGTTCACAAAATTCGGTTGAAGATGGTCTGTATTTTTGCACACCTTCGTACGTTTTAGTGAATCATTACTCACGTCAAGTGTATTGGGCGTCTATGGGAACTGTATTGCGTGTATGAGGGAGGTTTACGGGGTATTGGCAGTCAGCTTCTCGAAGATGCGCAAGGGAAGATTTATCCAGTCTAAGTAGCCGCAGTGAACCCGGATCATCATTAGCAAAGTAGTCAGGCAAATAAATGAGTGTGAAAGACTATGCAAGATGGGAGGGATTGGTGACGGCTGAGAGGAGAAGCCTTTGGCTTGCACTCGACCATGGTAAATGATGCTGATGATGATGCTGCTGCTGTTGATGATGATGATGACGACGATGATGATTAGACCTTAAGGAAGGAATGACCTGCGTTAGCTCCTCACTGCTCGAAAGACCCCGTACATATTGCTTTTGTTCTATACCCATCCATGGAAGCTCTTACACCTTCGGCAGACGTTCACGTTAACCTTACGAAAACTCCGCTGTCTCGTATGCTGTCTCTCCGCAAAGTTTTACGAAAGAAGTACGATCTTCACAAAGGCGTTGCTGAAGCAGGCAAGAAAAATCTAGGCGTATTCTACGACCTTGTGCAAATTTCATCAATACATCGCGGGCTCCTTTTCATGGCCCGGGCATCCTTAACTTTGGCCGATTAAACATCCATGTATTCTTGTTACTATTGACTCTCCCTGCTCTACAATTGCATTCTGTTGACACAACAAGTGCTAAAGGAGTCAATCAGCGTTAATGACAGAGTATATTGCGTTTGCGTTTGACGGAATTAGACAGCTTTAGAATAGCGCCTGCAGCCAAACGTAAGCGCATTACGTACGTAAAGAAATAGCGTCGTCCTCACTGCGCATGCTCCGAACGTTATCGGGTTTCTGTGGTATACGTGGGCTATGATAACGTACGTTATTTTGCGAGTTTAACGTTCTTAATGTTTACGGACGCTAAGAAATAGCGTTGTCGAACATGGCGGCACCCATGGGTGGCTCCCGCTTCAGCGTGAATTCTCGTGATGGCTACGCTCTCACTCGCGTTTACCACCAGTAACTATTGTAATGAGTTTTCGCTTTCTCTAAACTCATCTGAAAGGTTAGTTATGAACGCATAGCGCGTCCATTTGCTGAGAACTTTCGGCGATTCTGGTGCCCGTAGGCCTGACGAGACGAGTCCACATGGCAACAGCAGGATCGTCGCTAATGGATCGTCTTGGCTTGGATACGTTTGGCACGAGGCACCAGACGGTACCTTGTTTTATAACGTCGTCTTTACGTTTGCGCTTCCGTACGGTAAACTAAAAGACATGAAAGGACGCGCACGGTAACGTCCCACAAAGGTGCTTACGTTTAACGTATGTAAGGCGATCCACACACGCGATTCTAAAACTGCCTATTGTGGACACGTCTAGCTGCATCCTTAGTGCAGCAGTTTGGATGCCGAGGAATCCGGGACAGACAGAAACGGTGGCGATGTACTTGCCGACAGGGGTGAGCTGAAGCTGTTTGCGCATGAGCGAACTCGTTAACATACACAGGGCTCAGCTGTACAGGGCCGACCTTGTTTCGTTTTAGAACTTCACCTTTAGAACTTTTCAGAGTGCGTCGTTATTCTTAGTCGTTCAGTGGCAACAAAGTACCTGATTCTTACGCAAATGCCTGAGACCTTTAACAAAAACCGCTACTTTCCCCGGCGGGACTATTTTCCCCTCTGGTGTCTCAAGTGTTCGTCTGTCGTCGCCAGAGGTCTCACTGCAACTATTCCGCGGTCTCGATTTTTGCTTTCGTGTTTCCTCAACACGTTTCTCTGCCTGCTTTTCGGCCCCCTTGCAGCTTCTCCCAGGTTGACGAAATGACGAAAGTTTCAAAGGGTAGGGAGGGAGTCAGGAGGAGTTTTTTGAGAAGCGGGTAGCGGGGGAAGAGGTTTTTCTTTTTAATCCTGCATATTTACGTTTCGCCGTTGACGTTTTTTAAGAGCGCCCAGGGATCGGGGCTTCGCTCGTCGACAGACGGCCTGGGACGGCTGCCCTTGGCGTCTGTCGCACGCAAGCAGACGACGCTGGTGAGCAGACGACGACCCCTTCCTGGCAGACGACGAATGCCAACATTCGCAGACGACACTCTCGGACACGTCAATCAGGGCGAACGCGAAGCACCTTTTAAAGACGCGTGGCAGTCGGGTTTAGAAGCTTACTTAGAACTTATTAGAAGAAGGCACCTTATTGACTCCTATAGCTATGATCCGTGTGGAAACGATATGTGCAGTGGCTATTGGCAGTTGACTGAAAAAGAAAAGAAAGTATCACTTATGCGCTGGAAACGTGACAACAAAGACGAGGAAGGACACAGAAGACAGTTCAGGCCATTGCAGTCGTTTTTGTGTCCCCAACTTGTCGTGCTACTGCCAGCTCCCTCAGAAACGAAATGGGAGACCCTAATGCGGTCCCACGAAGAAAAAGTACAAAAAAGCAATCACTGCATGCCCGGGCGAGAGAGAGGTCGCCGCATACAAGCGACAATCTACAAAGATCTGAAATTTCTCTTGAATAAAGTTGTTTCCTGCTCCTCAACGTGTCGTTATATACAATGACTTGGCATTTTGTAGTCGCAGTGCTGCATTCCTGTCCATGCTAGGAATGCGAAGGCCAAGTCTCATTTTTGTTGATCTTGAATTGCAGGCGAACACGATACATGTTTAACAGCACAGATTATAGCACAGACACACATAACAAGCTTGCTCGCCTGATTTATTTATTTGTTTATTTATTTATTTATTAGAATGCTACTGAATATGGAGTGAACTAGCTGGAGTGGGTATGTAGAATACTGAGTGAATATGGAGCTTGTCGTCTGGTTTTTCACAAACTTATATTCTTAATTACTAAGGAATGACAAGACGATGCAAAATCGACACAGTATACAGCATTACCCGCCATGGTGGCGTACTGGCTTTGACGTTGCGCTGCTAAACCCGAGGGCGCGGGATCGAATCCCGGCCGCGGCGTCGCATTTCGACGAAGGCGAAATGCAACAAACGCCCATGTACCATTCGTTGGGTGCACGTTTTTTAAAGAACCCCAGGTGGTCAAAATTAATGCGGGGTCCCGCACTTCAGCGTGCTTCAAATCATATAGGGGTTTTGTTCCTAAAAAGTCTGAAATGCAATTTGCAACACACGCGCAAATATACATCGAACCGCTCCAAATACCCCCCTCCCCCCCCCCCCCCCCCCCCTTTAGAAAGAATGGAGTCGCTATAGTCAACCAAATCCACTCTCGCTCGCAGCCGTCTGGACAATGACGTTTCTCAGACGAGGCAAAGGCCAGAAGACGGAAAGAGCAGACGAGGCAAAAGAGCAGACGACGTGAAAAAAAGCAGGAGGCGCAAATCTCGGAGAGTGGCGGCATCAGCCCGTGCTCCACGGCTGCTCTTCGGACCGCCTCTTGACCCGACCCTCGTCGACCCCGTTTTCGCGGGCGCCACTTCGGCGGCACGCGCAAAACGCGTGCTCGCGCGCGTTCACCACCACAAAGGAAAGTTTGTCTATTATATCAGCGCATCGGATGCGGCGCATCTTACACGCAAGTCGCCTGCCCGTCTTTGGGTGCTCTAAAAAAATTTTGAAGGAAAAAAATAGGGGTGGTGAGGAAGTGGGGGGGGGGGGGCTGTTATTGCGAGCGCCCAGGTGTCGCTTCCTGGGACGTCCCATTGCGCAATCTGTTGCGTAATAGGGCCAGGGGGCCACGGCCTTGAAGGAAAAGGCGGCACAGCCCGCAAGGTATACGCGACGGGGTCAGGACCCACGGCGCAGTTTTCGCTTTCGAGACGGCCTCTCTACATCCCCCTCCCCCTTCTGCGTCCGCATCCTGCGCCGCCTGCCGGGTGTACGTGTATCCCCTCGTCGTACTTCTTCCTCCTCCTCACCGTCGCGGCATCTGGCCGGAAGAGCACCTACGGGCCCCGGACGCGAACCACCGGTGCGCGGGGAGGCACCCCGAGGTCGTGATGCATATTCAGAAGACTCGCGGCCCACGGGCTGTGTGTGCGTGAACGCTGATACTCGCGAAACAACAGCGAGCCAGTGGGTTACAGTGCGCGGATGACACTGTGCCGGGGAAAACTCGCAGAGCAACTCATTGTACGCTGCAGAAAGGGTAATTAGATTAGATAGATAGATAGATAGATAGATAGATAGATAGATAGATAGATAGATAGATAGATAGATAGATAGATAGATAGATAGATAGATAGACAGACAGACAGACAGACAGACAGACAGACAGACAGACAGACAGACAGACAGACAGACAGACAGACAGACAGACAGACAGACAGATAGATAGATAGATAGATAGATAGATAGATAGATAGATAGATAGATAGATAGATAGATAGATAGATAGATAGATAGATAGATAGATAGATAGATAGATAGATAGATAGATAGATAGATCTACATGCTTCTGAGAGGAGGCGAATACTGTTAGGAAATGTCTGACGCTATAAGAATCTCCAACACAGAGCGACCCGCTCATCATAGCGATTCCTTCAAGAATCGGGAGTATATAATATTTGCTTTGTCATACTGCTGTGATTTTCATCTTTGTGGGACGTCGTACATATGTACTTCGTTTCTTATGGAATCGCGAGTACTTTTGTTCCCGTGTTTGCCGCTGTTCCTGTGGCTCTTTCTTTCGGTGTTTTCCAGTGGAACGTGGTACTCCCGATTAGTCTAATCTCGTTTGGCAATATCTCTGCATTTTTTTTTCTTCTCAACTCTGCCCGAAACGTTTATATCGTTTGCTGGGCAAGGAGTGAAGTAGCTGGCGCCACCTCCAGACACCAGTATTTTAAAGTAAAGCTAATAATGAAAAGAAAAATAATAAGCGTCTTACTTGCGACCCGGCGTTCAGCTTGTAAACACCGTTTTCCCGATTCGCAAGCGCAATTCGAGGCATTGCTACATTTGCCCAACGAGCGACGGCACAGTTGCCGTTGAAATGAAGGCAAAGTGAGAACTGTGTATTGTTAGTACCTGGCCGTGGCATGTGACGCCACCAAGAGAGCCACGTTCTCATTCATTCATTCATTCATTCATTCATTCATTCATTCATTCATTCATTCATTCATTCATTCATTCGTTCGTTCATTCATTCATTCATTCATTCATTCATTCATTCATTCATTCATTCATTCATTCGTTCGTTCATTCATTCATTCATTCATTCATTCATAACGTCAGCCTGACGGTATGAATTAATTATAGGATTGGAGACCGCGGACGTAAGAATACAGCCATCATCATTCGTACACCAGTAAAATAGTACAAATTTCTCGTGCACGACTCACGCAATGCTAGGTTAGAACAAAAAGTATTAAAAAAAAGATCGTACATAATCTCACGCATCCATCTCAATTCATCAGGCTTCCCTCTCATACAATGCATATTCGTCTAATGTGCAGATTGCAGAGTCGCTGCCTTCTTAGCTTGGCAATGTGCCTTGCATCTGAAGCTCCTAGGTTCATTAAGCAAAGTTAGTAAGTCTATTGTCGCACAAATTATTTTTTGAAATTGTCCCCTACCTCAAATTACTGTCTGTATCAACCGATTAAACTAAAAAAAACATTCGAAGCTATCGAGATTGAAGCCTGTTCCATTTCCGTCACCTGCTGAGATAATTTCGCGTTTCGCATCAATTTTTGCCGGAGAACTACAGTTGGCTCTAAATTAAAGCGAATGGTCAAAATATAAACCGGGGCCCTTTGCTATTTGTCTCTCTTCGCGTCTGTATTATCTCGAGACGTGAAGTCCAATGAGTCAACCACGGACGCAATCGGTCAGCCTATTATTCAACCAGCCAAGAAATTAGTAAGTTACTCAACCGATCAGCGAGCCAACAAACCAATCAGTCAACTAGTGATTCAGTGAACCAGCAAATGAGCGAATGAACCACTCTATAAGTTAGTCACCCCAAGCAACAATCCAATAACCGAATGTGTCAGTGAACGAATTATGTAACCAGTCAATCGGCAAGATATCCCTCAATCAACCGGTTTATCAAGCAATCAGCCAGAATACCGACCATACAGCCAACCAATTAACGCATCAGTGAATGAATTCCTGCTGAGACGTTCCATTTGTAATCTAGTAATTCCATATGAATTTCGTATGATTATTACGGAAATCAAACAGAATTTATTTGGTATCCATATAGGTTCTGCGAGAATTATACGGAAAGCATGAGGAAAATATATGAAATTTTTCGATTACATACCCAACATTTCAGTGGGTAAAGGTTTTATAAACAGGTGTAAAGTGCCTCAGACAGGCTGACTGACGTTTGGATAGGTAGGCCTATATTTCTCAAACTGTGCCCTAGTCATATTTGGCGTTAGGTTTAACGGTTTAAAAAGCAGACACCGATTGGCAAGACGCCGAGGATGGCATGACCACCTTTGACAAGCGAAGGTTCACCTATCAAAGCATCGGTCCAGCCTGTCTGAACCTCTTCCTGTTTATGCAACTCTTTTTTATCCTACATTGCGTTTCCATCCGTTTCCTCTTGGAACATTTCAGCAGGAATGGACGATCGCGGCAGCGAAGCAGTAGTGCACGTGCATCGAAGGCTCCAAACCTTCGCGGGTTTTGTGTCGTGGACGGCGCAGCGGCAGCTGCGAAGCACGTGACCCTCTCGTCCCCTGCCCCCCCCCCCCCCCGCTGGCCGTTGCCGCGGCACCAGCCCGAGGAGGAGGGAGACGCTCAGTAAAACCCCTTAAACTTCGGAAAGTAGCGCCACTCATTGAACAATGCCGTTTCCTCCTCTCGCTGAGGCCGACGCCTCGTCGCTATTGGCCTAATAGCATCACGTGGGCTCTCGCGCCATGCTTCAGCGCCATTTTCGCTCCAGAAGCCTCTACGGAGTGGCGAGGAGCGCATGTTGGCGCCGTTGCTACGCTCGAGCGGTGTAGGCGGCGCCACGGTCGAGGAGGGAGCGTTAAAAAGAGGAGAAACGAGAAGGAGTGAAGGCGGAGGAGAGTGTCGCTACCTTACGAAATTTAAGGGGCTTTAACGCCCAGAAATGCCGCACGCGTCGGGGCATTGCACGTGACAGCCGAGACCACGGCGGACACCGGCCCGTGTCGGTCTTCCGCAATTTCGAAACGTCGCCGCGCCATCATCTCCTAGCTCGTGTATGCCGCTTACATAATTACAGAAAGAATAAGCAGCGCGCTTGGCACCAAACCCAGGCCTTAACGTGGGCGTCGCGAAAGCGGCTGCTGCTTCTCTCTGAGAGGTGGCAAAGAGTCGGGTATATTTTTAGGGCTCTCTCCGCACGGTCGCGCACGTTTTGAAATGTGTGCAAACAAACATGGCGTCCCGCTGGCTTGGTTGTCGTTAGTTTGTCGCCTGAATGACGACGCCTGGCGGCAACGGGCATGGCTACGTCTGCGAAAGTTTGAAAAAAGTTGGCTGAGGTTAAACTCTTGTGAACCCATAGTTATCACGAGCAAAATGTGTGTTTTGGCTTGGTTTTGCGAAGACCACGAACGCGATGTTTGATCATCAAAGTTAGGCCACAGTATTTCACACACGTCACACACGCTGTCGAACGGGTTGTCCGCGAAGTCGCGGCGAAACCTGGCCGTCGCAGACGAGCTTGCCGTCAGTTTATGGGAGTGGTGCGTCAAACGTTCATTCCAGGTGCCATTGTTTGCATCCACGTCTCCTACTCCTTGTTGTTCGTGTTGCCGAACGATGGCGGCGGCTTCAGTAGCTTCGATCTTGGCACGCTTCTGCGCTTATTAAGCGTCTCTATAACGTGCTAATCTGGCCTCGCTTTGCTCCGGTGTTTCAGCGGGCAACTTTGTCTTTGCTTGAGATTTCGCACCCTGCCATCTAGCTATACCTAGTGGATGATTGGATTCAGCCTGTCGCTTGCACTGAAGCGCACGCGCAGACAGCCTAGCCGGCGCGCCCTCCGTGGCGAGGCTGAGCGGCGAAGCGCCGGTGAAGCAGCCGTTAAAAACCTCGCCTAGTCACGTGGTATACCGCAGTGGCGAAGCTCCGAGCGAGCGCATCTGCGACGCCTCTCCGCAGCGGATCGCGTGGCATGACGTCACACCTGCCACACTTGCGCTCCGGCGGCTCAAGGTCATTGCGACGCGATGAACGACTTTGCGAGACATGGCGCGATAGAGCTTTCTCTCTAAAATTCGGGGCTTTCAAAGTGCCGGAACCACGATGTGATTATGAGGCAGGCCGCAGTGTTGGGACTCGGGTTTAATTTTCTGACCACCGTGCGCCTAAGTACACGAGCGTTTCTACAGGTCGCCCCCGTGGAAATGCGGCCGCCGAGGCCGGAATCGAACCTGAGACCTCGAGCTCAACAGTGCAACGCCACAGCCACTAAGCCGTCGCGGCGGTGATCCCGTCTGCGTTCTTCATTGACGCTTTTGTGCCTGAAGTGCGAGTATACTTCGGAAATACTCGAACTTGCAAATTTTGTTAGTTTTTGTTGTTTTGTTTTTAACTGTCAAACCGGTCTTACTTTCTTGTGTCGAAGTTTAATGGAGCACCCGGAAGGGTACTACTTCCAACCTCTCAAGTTAGGCCTCACTTTAATCCTACCTACCTACACTTAAACTAACGTTGTCTACGTTTCTATTGTGTGAAAACGCGTATAACAGGAAACGGCTACTCAAGGAAACATGGGAATCTCTAAAGAACAAGAAAAACCGCGACGTCGCCATACAACAAAAGCGACGACAACGTCTCCTGCGGAAAATGTGGGCTCTTTAATATACGCGATGACATTTATTTTTTCTTCAATGTATTGTAGGTATTTATCGTTGCCCTGGCGTACGACAGTCGAGACAGCATGATGACTGCAATTCTCTTTTTTTTTGCACGGTGTATGGATGGATACATCAGCAGCCAACGTAACCTGGAACAGCTGTTCACGAGGCGCATCATCATCATCATCATCATCATCATCATCATCGTGGTTACGCCCACTGCAGGGCAAAGGCCTCTCTCCCATACTTCTCCAACTACCCCGGTCATGTACAAATTGTGGCCATGTCGTCCCTGCAAACTTCTTAATCTCATCCGCCCACCTAACTTTCTGCCGCCCTCTGCTACGCTTCCCTTCCCTTGGAATCCATTCCGTAACTCTTAATGACCATCGGTTATCTTCCCTCCTCATTACGTGTCCTGCCCATGCCCATTTCTTTTTCTTGATTTCAACTAATATATCATTAACTCGCTCATATATCATTAACGAGGCGCATATCGGTGAACAATGATAACAGTCAGCAGACGACTGTGCTCGCACTTAATTAGTCTCATTTAGCCTCTTAGAACAAGAGTGTTTGCCACGTGATTGCTGGGCATTTATCAGGGTGTGTTGACCTCGCTTTTAGAGCGAATCTGTGTCATTAGATTCTGCCGTAATTTGATTTGCTGACTGCACCAAATGCAGCGCCACCGCAAATTATAGCGACGTCATTCTCAGCAACTTGTCTGTACCGCTGTCAAACAGAAACACTGACGACTTTTCTCTGTCAAACTAGAAAAAGAAAATAGTTGCAAGTCAGGTAGATCTAAAGAGAGGGGGCATGTACCGATGCACATGCTTTTCCCCCTCTTTCTTTCTTTTTCTTTGTGCACACCTACCCTGCTTCGCTGTCGTAACATTGAACGTGATCCGGTGTCACAGCAAATTACAGATACGAATGTATACGTACTTCATTATTACTACTTGTTTTCAAAATATATATACGTTTGACTGGAAAGGGAAAGCGAGGAGCAGGCTGGCAACTGCCACCGGAAGGGCGTACTTAGTTCGCCAGGCGAAAAATGCCCGCTGTTAAGAGTCCAAAATGTTCTAGGCATCAGTACGGCTTTCCTTGTGTCCACAATGTCCAAAATGCCAAACATCGACAGACTAACCAACACGCTCCAAGAACACCGCGGCAATTAACCGTGAAGGCTTGGACTTGCACCGATGCCGGCAGAAAGACCGTAGCTGTGGCCAATAAACGCCGCTTCCAGACGGAAGCTAGCAAACGAAAACGCCATAATGTCAACTGTCGAGTTCTCGCTGGATCCCTTGGGGCCAAATTCAGCGTTCCTATTCGAGCCCCGGAGTGGTGGAAGCGCAAAACATGACCCGACGCCCCGGAGTTCAAGATGGCGACGCCCTGGTCGCCTAGCAGACGACAACAGAACGCGGACGGCGTCGTCGGCGATGAGCAAGAGCGGCAAGAATGAAAGCAGACGGGAAGGAAAGAAGCAGCAGAAGAAAAAAAAAATGTCGCCCGTCCTCTTCCCGAAAATAACCGGCCACGCGAGGGAATGCTTTTCGGCGGCGGCGACCCAAGGCGCCTGGGTGCTGTGAACAGTGAGTGTTCGACTCTATTTCTGAAAGCTGCACGCTGAGATGCGCCCGCTGCTACTTCTTCTACTGCCGCTGCCGTCGTCTGCTTCGTAGGTGGCGCCACTCGGCCAAGGGGTTGGCACGTCACGGACGTCGTCGCCCTTTTGTCGTTTCGCGCCATCTGTCGCCTCTCTTGCGCAACGTACAAGCGGGATGTCGCAATGCAGTCCTTAGGCTCGCCGCAAGGGCTACGCCTGATGTGACACCTTGACAGATGCGTAGCTATTTGCGCGATATCGTGCAGCGCTGACAAGTGACACTGACGCATTGCCTGACTCGAATACTACATGGTGACTTGCATGGGCGTGCGCAGGGCCTTCCATTAGGGACGACCGTGACTGTCTCTCAGCGCGCACACCCTCTCCCCTGTCCATCGATCAAATCAAATTCCCTTGAACCTCTTCCTGAAAGGGACGTCTCCAACGGGTAAGCCTCAGGTGTTAGTGAAACGAAACGTCTTTCGGAATCAGACCTTGCTGGCCGCTTCATCAGCACTGTGGCCTGGTCTGCTATGAAGAAGAATGCCCTGGCTTTGGAGCAGGGGAGGGCCTTTGTCTAGCCCACCCTTAAATACCTGGCTGCAAGCGTCCCTATATATATGCTCTCAGGCGACGATTTCCAACGACGCAGATGAGATCCCGTCGTAGCATCCACCCCAACCTTGCTTCCTGTTTCACATTCCGTGAAAATAACGCGAAAGGCTGTGATGCAGGGAGCACAGATCTCTCTGCGCAGCCGTGCATTCGTGGCTTTTTGTCTGTGCTCCTGGCAGCATGTGATACGATGCCGAACAAATTGAATTGGATACACTGGACTGAATTCGCCCCCCCCCCCCCCTCCTCTACTCTTTACGCTTGTCATACAAGGGCGCTCATATTCAGTTGTATTACATCGTTACAAGACAAATTTAAACATAGAGGTTCTTATATGGGATCTCCTTATGCTAAACGTGATTATTGGATGCCAGAGTTGTGGGGAACATCGATATTTGCTTCTTATTCTTTTTTTTATGTATATAGAATCAAGCTCAACGCAACAGCGACAGCCCGGCAAATCAGCAAGCCCTCCACCTGTAGCACGTGCCCTGCGTAGCTACGTGGTCCACGAGAGCGAGGATCACACCCGTCTCTGTGATCGGATCACTTTTCGTCTCGCCGACTCTGTATGCGATGAGCCTGGAATCTACCGCCTCACTCTCACAGACGCAGGCCCAGCTTTTACTAGGGCAAGGAGCAGACGCGTCAAACTCCTGGAAAGACGGCGTACGACGCTTCGCTTTAGTAAAGAAATCCTGCGCTAGCTCGAAGGCGTACGTGTGTGTACTGCGGGGATATTTAGCTACCGTTTCTAGTTACGTATAGAGAATACGAGCCGCTCAGCGCCACATCTGTATACGGATAGCGCAGATGAGTCTACGTGCAACCCTATTCGTGATACGAATGTGCTTCTGTGCTTGAGCTATTGGGGCGGCGGAAGCGGCGGCAACTGCAACAGGAGAAGCCGCCGCCGCACTCTGCAAGACCCGGCGGCATTCGCCTGGAAAGCTTGGCTTTAAAAAATAAGCGGTGGGATAAAAAATAAAAAAAAGAGAACCACGCGTTATACAGTCACCCGACCGTATACGCCGCTTTCCCTGCGCGCAAGTGGTTTTCTTTTCTTTTCTTTTTTTCCCTACAGCCCGGGTATCACAAGCTCGCGTCTCGATTTTCCCGCCTGTGTGATTCGGTGCGGGTAATACCGGCGTCCAGCCGGAATCGTGCTGAGACCATTCATAAAGGACACGAAAAAAAAAGAAAGAAAAAGAACGAAACGCTCAAAAGAAAAAAAGTAAAGGAGTCGGCCGCAGATTTGAGTCGTTTGTCACAAAGTCCTTCCAGTCTTCACCTTCTGCTGTTGCGTGCAACGTCCCACCATTTAACGGCCGCTCGGTAAGGCACAGTCGGCGCAGAAAGTGTGCAGACCGCGGTATCCGAGTTGAATTTCCGAGCACTAAAAGCCTGCTAGTATACACACACTGGTAAATCCGAACGTCAGGCTGCGATATTTGAAAGCTACCGGATTGAGTCACCGTTTGTGATCCGGACTGAGTGACCGAACGATGTATACCACTGGACTTTCTCTTCTTCTTTTAATCTTTCCCTCCCCCTTTTCCCTTTCCCCAGTGTTGAGTAGCCAACCGGTCTCAGTCCTAGTTAATCTCCCTGCCTTTCATTTATCAATTGATATCTCTGTTTCTCCGAATGTCAGGCTGCGTGCTCGACGGCAGGTTATGACGACATTTCCTGCGCCGCAACGGCCCAAGACCAACAAAGTGCTTCGGGAATACGGTCCAGCGCCTCTGCAACCGACGCCTTTACTAAATGGCTGAAGAACGGAGGAAATTACTAAATGGCCTGAATAACGGAGGAACGATTCGGTCGCGGTTCTACCGTGAGCTTCGCGGTGCGACACTTCTACAGCGAAGTGACCGGTATAACGAATAATTTCCGAGGCCCTAAACACTTCGTTATAAGGGCTTCCGACTGTAATGACGTCGCACTGACGACACTCATACATGTCGCCACGAAATTTAAAAGAAAAATAAATAAAAGTTTGGCCTTCATTATTATCTTTTTTCAATAATTGACTGAGTCCAGTTAACCTTCTATTTCAGCCAAGAGAATGAAAATAGGATCTTCAAATAGTGCGTTATCAGTGCACGTAACTGATTTAGTTTCACTATTTGGCGTCTCTTCCAAGACGCCGGTGTGATGTAAAGATTCAAATTGCTCGATTTCATTCCTCCCTTATCGTTCACCGCTCACGACTTGGCCGATAGCGGTGACAACGTACACTGTAAAATAATGCGCGCCCTCAAAACTGAATCGGCGATGTAAATCGGTCTACAACTCACACCTTTACACATAAATAAAGTGTAAAGGTCTGAGTTATGGACCAGTTTATACCCTCATTCAATTTTAAGGGTGCAAATTATTTTACAGGTCTTGGGGTCTGAGTTATAGACCAATTTAAAGCCGCCCGGTTCATTTCTAAGGGTGCAAATTATTTCACAGACGAAGCGCGATAAGCTAATGATTTGAGCATAGAATCGTTACATGATCCTTGCTCAGGCTGTAACTATAGGTGGCATCGCCTTCCCAGCCGGGGGGTCAACTGACAGCGGCAGGCTGGTGCGATATGCTGCACCGAACCGCATCGTAAATACACACCACGAGGAAACAAACCGGCGCAGGTTCGGAGTATTTGACGCGCGAAGAGCTTCGTTCCGTCCCAACGAGCGATATCCGTTCCTCGTTTCCCCTTTCCGGTGGGAAACGTTGCAATTTTTCTCGCATCAGAAACACATATTTCACGTGGGCAGGGGAACACGCATTGCCTCGTTCCAAGCTTTTGAGAGTGGGTTTCAGCGGGTCCTTGTACGGGTGTATTCAGCAGCGAAAACGTATCCCGTGTAGTAATATATATATATATATATATATATATATATATATATATATATATATATATATATATATATATATATATATATATATATATATATATATATATATATATATATATATATATATATATATATATATATATATATATATATATAGTTTCAAATTTTCTCTGCCATATTGTTGTTTCCTTGCTTTTCTTTTTACTCGCCCCTGCAGATCAGATGAAAGGTAACCTGGCTTCTTGAAAGAACAAGAAAGAAGAAAACATTAAGAGAGGGCTGAACGAAATACGGGGTAAAACTGAGGGTTCAGGGCCTGCCAAACACAAAACTCAAGAATTCACGCCACCATGCGCAATCAAGGCATGTTATAGGTATTTACTGCATCGGGCCCTGATGCTCTGTCATCTCACCGCGTAATCGATGAATACTCGACCATTATTTGTGCAGTGTAGTCGCTCTCGATTTCACCAGCATCGAAACTAGGCGAGTGCCCTGCATAACGCTAACGCCGTTAAGTTCCCCATAGAAAATGCAGACATCTTAGGCTTATAACTAAATTTTCGCGTCAAATGCGCCGTGAAAGCTTAACTTGCTTAATGGTGTCTCGCAGTTATGCTGTGATCAACTAGTCTGCAAAACTGTTAGGTGACAAATTCAAGCACCTTTATTAACTTGCGGTGCTGTATGCGTCTATGCATGCTTGTACAGGTTAGTGCTTTTTCCTGTAGTATATTCAGTGGCCTCCTGGATTAGTGTTCAGGCACATTTCTGGTGAACATCCCTGCCTTCTCCCGTTCTTTCCTGCTCCTGCTGGACTAATATACATGACTTTGTGTTCGCGCTCTCAGGCTGTAATTATTGCTCTTCGGCGCTTATGAGGATTTCATTTTGTTTGCTGTGCGAACAGAAGTATAGCCGATGCCAGCTGAAGGTGCGTACCGTAGAGGGGGGGGGGGGAGAGGGGGTATTCCACAACGGTCCGACCAGTGGGCATGTCCATTTCGTCTGCTGCTTAAGTTCTGATTGGCTGGGCTGGGCTACGCGTCAGAAGAAGACAGGAGCTTTCAGCCAGTCAGCACTTTAGCAACAGACGAAATGGACATGTCCACTAGGTGGACACTTGCAGAATACCCCCCTCCCCCCCCTGTCCTTTGCATCACGTCATCCAAAAAGCAACACTTTTCTCGCATGTTTGATGTCTCATGCCGCGATTTCTGAACAAACGAGAACGAAGGCGAAAGAAAACGCAAAGAAAGGAAGTGAGACGGAAGCCTCCCACTTCCTCCGTTCGCGTGCGTGGATCTCAAAACACACGCGGATGCGGAAACCAGTGGAATTTCCTTCTGCGCGCTCACTGGCAGCTCGCGAGCCACTCGACGAAATAGCGGTGCGAATGCCGCGGTAATTGAAGTCATATTCGCGGGTCGCCTTTACAAACACGCACACGCACAAAAAAAATGTAGCGCTGCGTCTCGCCGAGTTGGTCATTGAGCGAGAGCACGTGCGCGTACATGTGTACGCAGCTGCGCGAGCGATTGCTCGTGGCCTGTTTTAAGTTTCCCCGTAATTTAGGAGAGTCCGCGTAAGTATAGCGTTATACGCAGACTTGCCCGTTTGTTTTCGCACAAAGGCTGGCCGGCCGGTCGGCTAGTTTCAGAAAGCAGCGCGTCGTCTGCTAGGAATGCGGACGCCGCCATGCGGACAAATAATGACCGCGTCTGCTTTGCGCCGGCGCGGTGCAGACGACAGAAGAAAGAAAAAAGGGCCCAACAAAAGAAAATGGAGAAAGTTGAAAAGCCGACGAAAAACGAGCGGGTTTGCAGACGAACTCGCCCGAATGAAATGGAGAGCGCAGTGGAATGCTAATAACAAAGACTTCGGAGGTGTTTGCGAGCTGGATCCGACAAGAAAACTGGCTCGATACGGGAGGAGAAACTAGTATATACTGGATTGGCCGAACGGTGGCAAGACACGGGCATGCAGTTTCTTTCCCACGCGCCTACTTTGTCTGCGATTGCGCACTTGCTGCACTAGGCTTCGAAGCACCTCTGCACTTGCCTTCGAAGCGGCAACACATGCAATCTACATTTTTGTGCGATCTCTTAGCGCTTTTCTTTTTTACTTTCTCGAGTCACTTAACATTCTAAACGAAATTCGCTTAGTCTGCTGCCCATGCATTTGCTGCTATAGTTCGGTCGGCGGAAGTCCACAAAAGAGGGACTTGTATTTATTAGGATATTGTCACGTGGTGGTGACGTTGAAGAACACAGTAGCAAATACTGTGGAAGACAAAACTAACTTTTATTGGGGAACCTGTGCCCACAAAAACAGGCTACACTTATAGCACAACGATAGCGGCGAACACGGTCGGCGATCGTCGAAAATCTGATCAGCGGGTCAAGCGCGTCGGCTTTTATACAGCAGTTGTCGAATGTTCCAGACTAATCGTTCGGGCCCGCGTGCCTTCCACAAAGTTCTACACCATTCGCGTCACGCGATGAAATCAGATAACACAAGGTTCGCCGACAACAGACAGCCGGGTAGAAGCATCGACAGCTTTCCAGAAACTTCGGATACATACAGGCGCGTCCCGCGCTGTGCGATTACATTTGTTAAGCGGCGAAACGTGGTCGCCCGATAAAAATAAGTACACGTGTCAATATAATCTAGTACACTCTCTTTGAACCTTTTGCACTGTTTCACATGCGTTGAAGTGTGATTTCTGCAAAAGATAAAACTCTTATTGCCGTCTCTTCGTTACCTGCCTGTGAAATAAAATGTCGCCCGGACGCAGAGAAACAGACGAAAAAACTCAGACGAATGGCAACCGTTTGCTTCGATGCCTGCGGAGCAGACGACCGATGCCGCGGAAACAAACAGCAGACGACATGAGTTGGCGCTCTCCTGCACAGACGGTTTCATCGCTTAGAGTTGATTTCCTCTCCACTCACTAAACGAAGCCATATAGCCTAATTGCGGCTGACTGATGCAGGCAGCCGAGGCACCAGCAAAAACCTGCAGCGCAACGGAAACGAGCACACAAAAAAAGAGAAGAGATGCCGTGTCAGCTCGGGGCAAGTCAGGACTTGTCTCCGGCAAGTCCGACGCCGCGTAGTCCCCGGGAGCCATTTTCCCACGCGGCTACAGTGTTCCGCGGAGGGCGCCTGGCGACTGAACACCAGATACTCCGCCGGTGGTGGCCGCGTCACGCGCATGAAACCCCGGCGACGATGAAACCGCGTCCGCGCACACCGCTGATATCGTGTTTACCCTCGTCTTCGTGGGCAAGGCAACTCCGCGCTCGCCGTGGGGGCTCGGCGGTGGTGGTGCCCGGTTGCCCCTGCGGCGCACGCTTGTAAACGACGCCGGTGACGCATCGCGCAGACACGTCTTGTCCAAGGCCACGGACAGCGCTGCGCGAACAACTCCTTTCCGACTTCCGCCGCGTGGTGTTGTGATTGTTGTTTATGCGAAGCTTTCTATGTAGGCGAACCCCCCTGGACTTTGCTGAGCATGGCTGCCGCTGCTGCTGCTGCTACCTCGTCGAATAGCTCACACACAGTAGAGCGTTCATAAAACAAAGGGGCTTGCACGTGTCCCCATCTGTTCTAGCCCTAAAGATGTACCGGGGGCCGTCTCTGTTCTCTACGGAATTACCCAGTTAAACTACAAACGGGTAATGTAAACATCAACAGTGCAATAAATACACGTCTACAAGCGCGTATCATACGTCAATGAAAGCGGATCTCCATGTGACACCTTCTTTTCCCGGGGTTTGGTGTATTTGCGCGGTCGGCTTCTCGCCTAGTATTAGGTGGGCCTCTGTCATCACGCCGAAGATGGCGCGGGGAAAAGATGGCCGATCCCCGGCCGGTACAGAGTAATCCGCGGTCGCGTGGACCACCGGGTGAGTCACGTGGTCTCCGCTCCTTTCCAAGCAGGCACGTGACTGCAGAAGATTAACACTTTTTATAGCATTTGATCAACCGCTTCGGGAAAGCTTCGCTACGCATAGATTCCAAAATGTGCGTTGGACCTGCTTATTTTTTTTATTGGAATGAAAATAAAATGAAGAGATCTAGTCACATTTTAATGGCGATGGGTATTCCTTTTCGCATAGTAGTAATAATAAACAGAATACAGTCAAATCCTCTACAACGAACGCCCCTGCAACGAAATTACCTGTATAACGAAGCAATAATTCCGTCCCGGTTCTACTATGAGGTGTGCGCTGCGCGACCTTTACAACGAAGTGACCTGTATAACGAATGATTTCAAAGGCCCCGAGCCCTTCGTTATAAAGGGGTTCCACTGTATTGTAAATAAACTAGGAACGTCACGTGTTCAAGAAATCAAGAGCGGAGCTAGCTGAATAGAGGATGTATCTACACAGTTCTACATACACACTGGAGCATACAGAAAGGAGAGCCGAGGTCAAGTTATACCACACACTACAGTGAGCCCGGAACACGACGTCGCGCTGCGGTCCGAGACTAACCCCAGTGTTCTAGAATGCGCTTAGCGCTCCTCCTCCACCCAAGGAAGTGCGTGGCAGCGCCCTCCCTCGACAGGAGTGGTCACTGCGCTTCACTGACTCTCAAAGGCAACTCTTCAGAAGCGCTCCAGGGACGGTGCTGTGCTCAACTCGGAGAAGAGGGTGTAAGTGAACGCATTGTAGAGCTACTACAGGAAACATACAAAGAAATTTCAGATTTCGTGGCAATGCACAAGTATGGAGGAAAGAGAACAAATGTTAACAAAAGGCTGCGTAGGTCTTTCCGTTGTCACAATTACTTTTCATTATCTACATAAGGGGAATAAAGAAGGGAGTTAGAGGGGAGTAAAACAGGATTTACTCTCTCGCATAAACAAAACGGAGTATCGATAGAACAACGGCTACTAGGTAGCTGCTTGGGCCTGTTGGTACGCCATAATTATGTACAATGTTGCGCATAAGAGACACGGACACACATGACACCTTGTGTGTCACATCGTTCGTTCTTGTGTCGGTGTTTTTATGCGCGACACTGCACATACTTATGGCTACTAGGCTCAATGTATGCAGACGATGTAGCCTTATTAGAGAGACATACAACGGCTTACAAACATCTGTGGACAAGAGGGTGAAAGGCTGGGATCTGAATTTTAGCGTAGCAAAAAACAGCCTCATGGTTTTCAGTGACAACACACACGAGGGGGTATCAAAACAGCATAGAGCGCTGTGAGGGTATAACAAGTACGTTGTAGTCAGAGGACTGTGGAAGGGCATTTGGAAATGTGCTGCTATGTTTCAGGTCAGAAATACGGTCAGGTCTGAAAATAAGCATTTATGTAAACTATTTTGCGAGAAAAGGCTGAGGCGTATGGAGGAAAGCAGATGTGCAGCTAGCGTTTTTAAAGGGCCCCTGAAACGGTTCGGACAAATTTTCTAGGCGCGTAGGGTACAGCTTAAGTAGAACATTCGCACCACAATTTAAGTGAAGCGTTACGTAATAATGGAGTTACAAGCGATTAGAAGTTACCCTCCTCCCTAGCCATGCCTTTCCTCCTCAACTCGCTCGCCGAGCGAGCGGCGCTAAGCTCCGCCTTCACTGGTCCTGCGTCACGATGCGACGTCACATCGTCCACTTCCGGTTGTTGGAGCACGCCTCCTCCCGCGCGAGACCTCTCCGCTGGCCGCTTGGCCGTCGACCGAGAGCCATCGAAGCAGCGTGCGTTGCGAGCATTCTGTGGTAGCGCCGAAGGTGGCCGGTATTCCGGTAACCACAGGCAAGCTGGTCATTTCGGCAAATGACTGGAGGCATAAACTCAAGCTGATGAAGGAACTTCAGAGTAGACGTACGTGAGCAGCCTGATCGGTCTGCACGGTCCAGACACTTGTTGGCGCAGCGCTTAACCAGTGAAACGAAGCGCTAATATTGCTCTAACCAAGTGTAAAACATTTTAAACATTTATAAGAACAACGTGTTGATGATTACACTCCTGCGAAAAATACCAGCAGCAAAGAAGAATGCACTTCGTTGCTGCTACTGTGTATGGTTGAGCTCTGTGCCACCAGGTGGCTGCACCGTGCAGACCGTTCACATTTACCTTTCTGCTCATCTCATGGCTCATCCCGGCACAGTCAAGCGGCCAGACCCTGTCCCCTTCCGCTTGTGTTTGCCCTAATACCGGACTTGCGAAACGCTATTGCGTTAGTAATCTTCCGCTGTAAAGTGACGGTCACAAACGCGCAAATCCTGGCGCCTATCGGATAGCCGCAGTCCGATGCGCAGCAGCCAGTTCGCTCGTATGCTGCCTTGCAGAGGGACACGATTTCGCAACTTCACATCTTTCCAGTCGCTACGTCTGCAGCCCACAACGCAACAAGGGTGATTCATCGTGCTCACGAAAAGACTGATCGACAGTGACGGCGGAGCTCTCGTCAAAGACTGCGCACGTTGTAACACAAGCAGACGACACTTGCTGTGTGCCGGAAGTGCTCAAGTGTACTAAAAAACGATTCTTGTGTATTCTCTTTAAGTTATTTTCTTTTTACAAAAACAAAGTAACTAACATTCCAACTATTACGAGCATCATTTGTTCACCATAAAGTTGGAAAAATTATCGACCACGCGCCCTGGTCAGCCAATCAGATAGCTCGCCCATGTGACGTCATGTGGGTTATTTGCATCATATGGGTAGGGGCGGCTTAAAATTCCGCCGAGCAGTGCGCTGCGATCGACAGCGATGTGCATTTTTAAAACCTCATAATAAGTTACACGCTTTACGCAGAGCACTTAGATGTGTCAATTAATGATCAGAAGGACCTACTCTAACGACTCAGTACGTTTGTAGAAAATCGCCAAAATCGTTTCAGGGTCCCTTTAAGTACTTGTATGGGCAAAATGTGGACTCCCAGTGGCAGGCAGAGTGAGAGCATTGCTCAGGTAAGATGGATGTTTTATGATAACTCGAGAGAAAGTGCACTCCCTTTTGAGGCGAGGCTAGGCTGTCTGAGAACGCGGTGTATTCGGGAACGCGGTGTATATGTGAACGCGGTGTATTTGTGAACGCGGTGTATGTGAACGCGATGTATGTGTGAACATGGTGCATTTGTGAACGCGGTGTATTTGTGAACGCGGCGTATACGTGAACACGGTATATTTGTGAACGCGGTGAATTTGCGAACGTGGTGTATCTGTGAACGCGGTGTATTTGTGAACGCGGTGTATATGTGAACGCGGTGTATATGTGAACGGGGTGTATCTGCGAACGCGGCCTATATATGAACGCGGTGTATTTGTGAACACGGCGTATATGTGAACGAGGTGTATTTGTGAACGCGGTGAATTTGCGAACATGGTGTATTTGTGAACGCTGTGTATTTGTGAACGCGGTGAATTTGCGAACGCGGTGTACTTGTGAACGCCGTGTATGGTGTAGTTACATTCAGCATCCCGCGGGTGCTGAATGTAGCATGGATCGAGTTAATTTCTCGTTTTTTTTTCTTTTCCCTGTAACACCAAAAGAAGTTTTCACCGCGATTACGAACCTTAAGGATACCTCACCCGGATTAGATGGCAGTCAAGCAAGCCAGTTAAACATGGTAGGTGATTTAATATTTCAAGCGTTGGCCAACATAATTAAGAGCATCTCTGAAACTGGAATTTTTCCGTGCACCCTTAAAGAACACAAAAGTAGTACCCAATTTTAAGAAATGTGATAGGTCTATTACCTCTAATTACCGACCTTTTTCTATTTTATCCTCTGTTAGCAAAATAATTGAGAAGCTATTTGTTAGTCACCTGAATAATTATTTGAAGCATTTTAATCTCTTCAGTTACTCCCAATTTAGTTTTCGTTCAGCCAACTCGCCCAGCTTGCCGTCTTAACTCGCCCAGCTTGCCGTCTTAATTCGTTCAGGCAGTTCAACCGACTTCGCGGTAATTTCGTTAACAGAGTACATTAAGAATTCTAATCATTGGTTCTGTATATTTAGATCTCTCCAAAGCTTTTGACACAACTAATCACGATATGTTAGCAAAAAAAAATTAGAAGCCTTTCGAATAACAGTTCCAGTGTTAATATTATTTAAGAAACTACTTCTGTAGCCGAAAACTAAGAGGTTATTTGGTGTATGAAAACTAAAGTTTTCATACACTAAAACAATTAATCAGGGGGTGCCACAGGGCTCCATTTTGGGACCATTATTATTCGTTACCTACACAAATGACCTTCCGCCACACGCTTCACCCTCTCAGTGCATGCTCACCACGTGTCGCTCGCGTGCTGAGTGGACATAGACAAGTGCACCTTAATGAGGGTTGACACAGCTGGGAGAGTTGGTGCGGATGCATTCGTACAAACTGCGTCACCGGACACACGGCAAGAGAACAGGGGATCTGAAATTTACAACTGAGTCTACACTGAAAAAAAAGCAAACGAAAAAGCCAAAAACAGAACAAGCTTATTAAGCACATACAGCCAGAGCATCCCGTTACTATACCTCTCGACTGCGAAAGATGCGCGTGCACGTGGTAAACAACCGGCACGACTCGAATTCTTGCCTTACACGTGGATCATAAACGAGGCGTACTCCTCATCTGAAGGATTAATTGAAGGGTGGCACGTAGAGACAGTGCGTTATATTTCTCTTCGTCGTATCGTCGTCAAGAAAGAGGAAGGGGCGGGGGGTGAGGGGGAGGGGAGGTAATTGCTCAATCTCGCGCTCCGTTAAGCGCAGTATAGACGAGCGCACGCCAAGTTTCGCCCGAGACGCCAGCGCTCGTTTCTCCCCTGGCGGCACGGTTTCCAATCCCCCGGGGGTTTGCTTCCGCCGGTTCCCTTCGCTCGCGCTGAGCCAGAGGAGGCCAGGCTGAGCGCGCGAGAAGGTGTAGGTTTCCGTCGCCGCTTCCCTTCGCGGTCGCGCCCGCGTTCAGTTCGCGCTGCGCGCGAAACGTCTCTTGTTTGCGACGGCGCCTCTTCGGATGACCGGAAATTATTATTGTGTTGTTAACTGTCACGACAGCAATGTAAACATGAAAAGGTTGATGCCACCAGTGAAATTATACCGATTCACAAGAAAATGGTACGAAAGAAGCAGACGACAGACATGGATTACTGCGGTGCGCCGAGCGAAGTAAACATCTGGCAAACGAAGCGAGATCGTTTATTGATCACTCCTGAGTGTATGACGGTTTCTATATCTAACCCACGTGAAATTAATAATTACTCGGTACATAATCCTTTTATTCATACGAAAACTTTAAGTTCAACGAGTGCTTGTCCTGTCTTCTTTCTCGTGTTTCGTTTGTGTGTGCGCTGTCTGAGAATGGAAACCACGTCTGTTGTATGCACTAGCAGTGGCCGAAGTTCACGCGTGCCGAGAAATTGAATATGTGCATGATGCATTGAACATGACCGGAGTTCATTCCCGCTTCACCACTGCACCGATCGATCGGGTTACTGGACGATACACACCCGCGTCTTGGTCGCGCTGGCATTGCTGAAGCAGGAATGATTAATAATACTTTCAACTTCCGTCTCTTGAGTACTGTTAAAAAATGACCAAGCTGTCTACATTGCTGCCTCTATTCCATATTGTAGGGGACGTACTAGTTAAAGTTGTGTGCGCATGTCGTACTTGTGCTATGCAGCGATATATCTTGTTTATTTCCGCACAGTGTCGATAGAAGTCCGTTGTCGCCATCAGAGACAACACGGATTTGTAGCAAACATAATGTGAGAAACTGCAAAAACGACTTTAGCTCGTAGGTGCCGTATGTATGTGCCGCATCGTATGTGCTGACGATTTTTCCGGCGGCACATACGATGTCGTTTCCAATTACCTGCTCAGCGTCCCTTACATGGTTAAGCAGACGCTGCCCTTTCGCCGCATTGCAGCCATAAAAATAATCGTCAAGCGTACCGATCTTCTTAAAGGCAAATATAGCGTGTGCAGTTTGTTTCACACTAAGGGGAAAACTCGGAACGTATTGCATCGCGATGCGGCAAGCAATGGAGTCGTGCGGCGGCAGCAGCTCGAGCAGGCGCACACGCTTGAGGGGCAGTGTCGTGATCTGCGTCGTCTGCTACGGCGGCGCGCGCTGGCCGCATTTTCGGGAAGCGTGGTACTGTCAGGGGCAGTGCACCGATTTCATCGGTACTGCGGGAACTGAGCTGATGTTGTTTACTAAACGTTGTGCGTCGCCACACTCTGATCCTTCATTGGCGCTAATGGAGTTCCACAAACTTCTTTTGACAACATGGTTCATTTGTAATTTCGAAGGGCCGGAGTACTGAGCGTGTGCACGTATATTTCTTCACTGTGCGTGCTACCGTAATGAGCAGCGACATAACGCACCAAGATGTGCGCGCAACGTGCTCAGTCTTTGTTTGACTCGAAAGGAAAACAAAGCACTCAACAATGGGAGTCGAACACGGTGAAACAAACGGACACGATTAAATGAACGTTTTAGGTTCAGACAATGAGCTGGAAGTGATTTTTCTCGATAATCATTCGCTACACCAGACAGACCCTGCCCGCCGGTGGGGAATTGGACACGTCACGCTCGGAACTTCAGTTAGTATCTCGTCATGTCCCCAGCGGCAGCGATGACAGCGCTCATCCTGGAAGGCAGTGAAGTGTAGAATGACTTGATCAGGGATGTGTTCATTCGCTGCACGTCTCAGTCACTGACGATGGTGGATCGAAGCCTATCCTCGGGCGACTGATAGAGGGGATGTTGCGCCAGCGATACTTTCAACGAGCCCCAGACATTTTAAATGATGTTGGCGCCCGGGGATTGAGGCGGCCGCTCCAAGAGAGTGACTGCGCGCTTTTCTAGCAGTTCTTGCACAGCACGAGCAGTGTGGATCGGCGTCCTATCGCGTTAGAATATATAGTCGCCTTCCAGAAACGGGCCGTCAAGAATGTATGGAATCAGTACGTCGTCTATGACTGCCATGCAGCGATGAACTTACATTCGAGGCGTATCAGTGGGCGTCGCGCAACGCTTAGCAAAGAATACCGGCTCCTTTCACGCAGTAACGATGTGATCAGCGCCCTGCACCTGACAGTAGAACGTTTCTCGACAATGCGGCCAGCGTGCGCCGCCGTAGCAGACGACGCCGTTCAAGATCCCGCCCCTCGAGCATCTGCGCGAGCTGCTGCGCTTCGAGTTTTCCCCTAAATGTGAGAGAGACTGTACACCGCCCTTCGAAGGAAATGTCCACGCGCACACACCGCGCGCGGCGCGAAACGTGCCCAAACACGCGCAGTGCAGGAGGCAATCAAGGCGGCGCGAACGAGAGATGGGAGAGGGGTACCACCGCTAATAGAATTTTGCTCCGCATGCGGCGCTCTCAACGCCGGCGCAGCAGCGCCGCTCTCGGTGCCGTTCTTGTCTATACTGGCCACGAGAAAGCGTCCCAACAGTCGGGCGAGGATCGCAATGCTGCAGCGGGTAAGAAAGAAACTCAAGTAAACAAAAAAAAGGAGAGAGAGAGAGAGAGGGAGAGAAAGAGGGAGAGAGACGTAGTGCTGTTGGAGCTGCAGCGGGTAAGAAAGCAGCTCAAGTAAACAAAAAAAGAAGGAGAGAGAGAGAGAGAGAGACGTAGTGCTGTTGGAGCTGCAGCGGGTAAGAAAGCAACTCAAGTAAACAAAAAAAGAAGGAGAGAGAGAGAGAGGGAGAGAAAGAGGGAGAGAGACGTAGTGCTGTTGGAGCTGCAGCGGGTAAGAAAGCAACTCAAGTAAACAAAAAAAGAAGGAGAGAGAGAGAGAGAGAGACGTAGTGCCGTTGGAGCGCACTCCGCGCAAACAGATCGGGCGCAAATGTGGGCCGCGCGCTCACCTTCTCCCTGCGCGCACGCACGCAGGATGCATGGCGCTTGCTGTGCGCTCGATATCGATATTGCGCGAGCGTGACCTCGACCTTACATCGCGAGGCGGCATACTGTGCCACACTGCGTGCGAACAGGGTTTCGTAGCGGTGCGCGGTCGTTACGGCTTCGGGCGCAGTGTGTATAGACGCACACGACTCTCGACCGGCGCCGACTCTGTGTGGAGCGGAGCCGGATTCTTGGGGGACGTTGAACTCGGGGATATGTATGTGTGCGCGCGAGAAAAATAAAAAATTGTCGAGCTCGATTTGCCGCGGCTATCAGTCTGAAAAATAGTCGTGTTATGCGGAAACTCAGTGGGCAAAGCGTTAGAGAGACGTCAAACAAAAGTTTCTTCTTTTTTTTTTCGTCTGACGCCATGGTAACGACATCCGACGCGACAGCACGGCCACATGCGCTATAGGATGCACTGAATCGGTGTGGACGTGGTGAAGTGTTATCTGCACTTGCTATTTTTTATGTAATTTTCATTTCCGAGCGTTGTCTCACTTCAACATTAGGTACGGGAGCTCTGCGTATCGCAGAGCGGATGTAATCCAGCTGACAGTATACTGGAACTTGGTGATCTTAAGGTAGCTTGGGAGCAGACAGTTATTCACGAAAGTATGTGTGTGTGTGTGCGGCTGAGAAGCCGCGCCGAGCAATAATTCTTTCAGTGACACCCTAAGTATTACAAGGTTACATGTACGCTGTCCAACTCGAACACAATTTGCACTGACGCGCCAGCTAGCTTAACTAATTTGGCTGACTTCAAACGGTTTGGACTAGAACAACGCTTTTATCCATACAGAGCGCTCTTTCTGTCTCTGGCTTCAGGATGAAACCTGAGCGTCTAGGGCAAATTTTATGGGCCATCTTGGTATCACTTTTCAGCCATAGCTAACATTTTAGCTGGAAACAACTATTTTTTACTTTAGAATTAGCCTAGTAGAGAGAGAGAAAATAATGTAGAGAAAGGCAGGGAGGTTAACCAGAGGTAGTTCCGGTTGGCTACCCTGCGCAGGGGGAAGGGTTAAGAGGGATAAAAAGAGAAACAGAGTAGACTTGCATTAGCAGAGCAATGCCATTAAGCTGAGCGCGGACTTCTGCTAGCTCGGCTCCCTTTCAGAGGTGGAGGATATGGGTGCACTACGTTTTTCTTTTTTGTAATATTTAGGCTATTACCGACTGTAATCTCTGTTTCGACATTCGGGAAAACGCGGCGCGAAAAGAAGCCAGCCACATGACTTTCACTTCGACAGGCGTACGTCGTATACGTGTTCTAACACACAGACACGTACGAGCGTCGCAGATGTCTTTTTGTTCTCGTGCCTTATATACACGTCGGCTCGCTTTCGCTTTCCAGCGACAGCTAATTCTCGCACGTTCCGAGCCACGCGATACGAGTATGTACGTTTTCTCCCGCAACGAGAATGACGCCTCACTCGAGGAATACGAGCCGTAAAACAGCAGGGAACTCCGGGGGAACCAAAATGGGCATCGCGTCAAGAGGAAGGCCCAACCCCGTCCAGAAGCCGCCAGCCTCCATAAAAACCTCGAACCACACAGCCAGCTACGGCGGGTCGTTCGCATCGCATTCGGGGAATGCCAGGAAGGACCGATTACGGCTAACGGCTTTTTCATAATCTGGACCCCTATTGTGGCACGTGGGCCGAGGGCCGTCCTTCCCGTCACAGTCGCTGCAGGCGGATGTGCGACGTCCGTAAAGCGTGGACCGTTTTTCAAGGCCATCATCAATGCTTTACAAGCGTGTTACGCGTGTCGCCCGGTTGTCGTCGTCTGCTCCCCTCTCTCTAGCGGGCACGTCGTCTGCTGGCGGGCACGTCGTCTGCTTTCCGCAGTGGTCACGTCGTCTGCTTTCGGTGGAAAAGAGGGCGAAACGGCGCCGACACGGAGCGTGCACAAAGGTCTACCGACGCCACATTCTCGAGCAACGGAGAGTGCGTATGTGTGCGAGAGTGTGGATCTCCCCCCCTTCCAACACCGGAACTGCATTATAAACTTCGGTCACCGGAGGGAGAGTTGTCGTTGCGACAGCTATCGTCGTTCTTTGAATCCGGGCAGTATTATGGTGACCTCCAACCAGCAGTCCCTTTCTTCCAGCTCCTCCTTTTGTTGGGTATGCCTTCGGGGCCCGCACTTCTGCAGTCGTAAACATGTCGAACTGGCTTCGGACGTAAAGTTCGGCTCGGCGTGTGCGCCAATTGGAAATAAACGTATACGGCGTCCACGTTCTTTCTTTACCTCCTGTCGTCTGCTGGGCTTCCACATTATATGACCGCTCTCGCAGGCCATCGCTTCGCGGTGACGTCGTCTGTTCCACCCTTTTCGTTGCATGTTGTGTCGTCTGCTTTCGCCGGAACTCTTCAATTTCACCACTTGCGAAACCCTTGGTATTCTGCGCGTCTCAAAACACGGACACAGTGAGTGGCAGAGGGGGCGTCCGCTGGCTGCCGCGTCACCAATTGACAACTAAACTATAGAAGGCCACTTTCCTGGGCAACATAAGAAATTTAAATTTTGGCACGCTACTTAAATAAAGCCAAATAGTATTTTCAGTCAGCATTCCTTTTTTCAGTCAGACTAGCAATTTTCAATTACATTTTAGCAGCGCCTAAAGAGTGATATAGCGGCTCCACAGCCACCGTAGTCCTCCACAAAGGAAGCAACAAAATCCCAATAAAGAAAGGCGTCAGATAGGGAGATACGATCTCTCCAATGCTATCCACAACATGTTTACTGGAGGTATTCAGAGACCTGGAGTGGGAAGAATGTTGGATAAAAGTTGATGGAGAATACCTTAGCAACTTGCGATTCGCTGATGACATTGCCTTGCTTAGTAACTCAGGAGACCAATTGCAATGCATGCTCACTGACCTGGAGAGGCAGAGCAGAAGGGTGGGTCTGAAAATTAATCTGCAGAAAACTAAAGTAATGTTTAACAGTCTCGGAAGAGAACAGCAGTTTACGATAGGTAGCGAGGCACTGGAAGTGGTAAGGGAATACATCTACTTAGGGCAGGTGGTAACCACGGATCCGGATCATGAGACTGAAATAATCAGAAGAATGAGAATGGGCTGGGGTGCGTTTGGCAGGCATTCTCAAATCATGAACAGCAGGTTGCCACTATCCCTCAAAAGGAAAGTGTATAACAGCTGTGTGTTACCAGTACTCACATATGGGGCAGAAACCTGGAGGCCTACGAAAAGGGTTCTGCTGAAATTGAGGACGACGCAACGAGCTCTGGAAAGAAGAATGATCGGTGTAACGTTAAGGGATAAGAAAAGAGCAGATTGGGTGAGGCAACAAACGCGGGTAAATGATATCTTAGTTGAAATCAAGAAAAAGAAATGGCCATGGGCCGGACATGTAATGAGGCGGGAAGATAACCGATGGACATTAAGGGTTACGGACTGGATTCCAAGGGAAGGGAAGCGTAGCAGGTTGCGGCAGAATGTTAGGTGGGCGGATGACATTAAGACGTTTGCAGGGACAACATGGCCACAATTAGTACATGACCGGGGTAGTTGGAGAAGTGTGGGAGAGGCCTTTGCCCTGCAGTGGGCGTAACTAGGATGATGATGATGATGATGATGATGAAAGAGTGATGTGGGGTTTTATCTTGTCGATCATCGAGTGACGTGTCCCTCAATTAAAACATTGTGTAAAAGTGCAATCACATAGCTGAGTGCAAAATGTATCTAAGGTTTTATACACACTGAAAAGCTCAAATTAATGAGCTCGGTGCTTGGTGACATGTGCTGCCACACCGTTTAAGATGGCAAACTTCTATCATCATCATCATCATCATCATCATCATCATCATTCGTATTCATAGTTTTCTCTAGCGTATATGCATGTATAACGTTATCTCTCTCTTTTATTCCATATTTTTCCAAATTGCAAGATGTCTTAATTTGTAGTGTGATTTGTGACTTCATTTTAAGCACCGATATTTGCTCTGCTGTCTACATTTGTAACGGTGTTTCATTCTCGCTAGTCTGTATAACTGAAAACATCTATCCCTGTGTATATGTGTTAACACTCCTCATCGTAATGCCTTGTGGCGCTGTGGATATGTGAGAAGTAAATAAGTAAATAAATAAATAAACAAATGAATAAATAAATAACAACGACAATAACAATACGGAAATACAGAATAGGTGCCAGAGCATCAAGGGAGATTGATGATGGGTGATGGGTGATGGATGATGGGCCCATTGTATTTAAAACTAAAACAGCGCCACTAACGGGACAATAAAGGGAGATAGGTACGTGTATTCGTTCCAAGAACCCCAGTATGTCCGTAGCTGAAGCCGAGTTTAGAAACTTCTACGATTGAAGAACTGTAGGCTTCGCTCTGCTTCCGGTCATCTGCTTCGCCGCAACGTATATCGTCAACCGCTTCGCTTGTGCGTAGTTTCTGTATTCTATAAATATATATTTTTTAGCCCATCACCAGATTTTTTAAGTCACCAGATTCACCAAGATCACCAAGAATCACCAAATCACCAGAATCACCAAGAAAGCTTTAGATTGGGGGACGCAAGCGTTGGGGTCCGCTAGCTAGACCCCAACGAAGAAGAATGATAGGTGTAACGTTAAGGGATAAGAAAAGAGCA
The DNA here is from genome assembly GCF_038994185.2 of Dermacentor albipictus. NCBI lineage: Eukaryota > Metazoa > Arthropoda > Arachnida > Ixodida > Ixodidae > Dermacentor > Dermacentor albipictus. The sequence continues at coordinate 45,847,906 of NC_091830.1, forward strand.
GATTGGGTGAGGGAACAAACGCGAGCTAATGACATCTTAGTTTAAATTATGAAAAAGAAATGGGCATGGGCAGGACATGTCATGAGGAGGGAAGATAACCGATGGTCATTAAGGGTTACGGAGTGGATCCCAAGGGACGGGAAACGTAGCAGGGGGCGGCAGAAAGTTAGGTGGGCGGATGAGATTAAGAAGTTTGCAGGGGCGGCATGGCCACAATTAGTACATGACCGGGGTCGTTGGAGAAGTATGGGAGAGGCCTTTGCCCTGCAGTGGGCGTAACCAGGCTGATGATGATGATGATGATGATGATGATGATGATGATGATGATGATGATGATGAGATAGACCCCTACGTGAGGGTCTGCGCATGCGCAGTACAGTGGCCCCGAATGCAAGCGCGCCCCAACGTTTGCGCGTCCGTATAATCTAAAGCTGTCTGATATACGCGGCCGACTCTCGCGGAACTCCGAACCGAGCGTACTCGATACGCGTGCACTTTCCCACGCTTCGTAAAAAAAAAGAAAAGAAAAAAGAACTGTGTCGACTTGGCGCCGACGAGGAGAGCGTGCGACAAAACGGACGCCCCGTGCCTAAATTCCCCCGGCGCCGTAAGATCGTCGCCGTCTGCTTCTGGCGTGTCGAATCGAACCTGCTTTCGGTGAGCCGTCGCAAAAGAGGCGCATTTTTTTTTTCACGCACGTGAAAGGTAACGAGCGCAGCAAAGCATGCTCCTTCCAGCGATGATAGTAAGGCAAACCCACGTCGCGTACGAATGAAATAAATAAATAAAAAGGAAGGGGGTGGGGAGAAAGAAAGGAAAATTGACCAACTGCATTACGGAGCGAGCTGGGCTATACGCTACTGATCGCCCCTTTCTCGCGTGCGAAGCTACATTTTTCCTCCAGCCGAATCTTTCTGTGCGTAGCCCGAGGTGGCGCGCATACCGTGTTTTCTCCGACTTAAGCACCCGTTTCTCTTCGGCCTACACATCCCTGATGATATTCGGTGTGAAAACTCTGTTGCCTTTCTGTTTATTTTCTGTCGAACTAGATTGACATTCTGTTGAGATGCAATCGAATGTCAGTATAGTTCGACGGGAAGTAATGCAACAGAATGTCACTCGCACTTTTTTTCAAGGGAGATCACCAGTCGTTGGTGGGAACTTTAAGCTCCCAGAACGATATTCAAGAGTCCCGACAAAACGTATAAATTTGTTACGGCGAACCGAGAAATAAATCGTCCAAAGTCAATCCGAGAGGGAATTAAGGTTCGCAAGGCAGATAACTGATTGACACTGCGTTCCGTTGTTATCGCTCATTAATTATGCCAATCGATGCTCATACTCGCGGCTTCTGGAGCTTCTCCTCCATGTTGTCATCGACAATACATTTAAAAAAATATCGTCCATCAGTTATGCTGATCTTGTTCGCAATGCGGCACGTTGTTCATTAACGTAATTCACCGCTAATGCCATTTCAAAAACACGATGTTTGTATTTGCGCAAAAATTTTACAGCTGTAGCCGTTTACGGGTTTGTTTTAGCCTTCGACGTTTCAATCCACGGCGTACGAAAAACAGAAAATGCGAAAGTAAACTGTCAGCATTATGTGCTCCTGGAAGAAGGTGCCGGAAAAATGAAATTTCAGCTATTCCCGAGCGGCATATTCGAGCCGAGTCCGTCACGTTTGAGTGCCCGTGCGGTATTCGCACAATCGTCGCTG